>NC_088876.1:35217738-35368715 GCF_032884065.1 Artemia franciscana | reverse complement strand
ATAACTAAAGTGTAGTTATAAATTTCTGATGTAAAATCAAAAGTCATATCTGACGTCTCTAACTGTTTTCGATGGAGTATATCTTCGGACATTTTTGACTTATATTTTTCCCATAACTCTGTAGGAGCTGATGGAGAGCAAGTTGTTAAAATGATGCCAAACAATGCACGAATTTGACTTGGGGTTGACGTTTCGCACTCATGGGGAATATGGAACAACCCACTGGTTATCTACTTCGATGGTGGTACCGTTGCCATTGTAGGTTCTTCAGTCATTTTACAATTAGAAATTTCTCTTTCAACGGTCTTCTTACAATTAAAAATTTGTCTTTGAACGATATTCTTAAATACCTGTGTCCTGGTCGTCATTTATATTCCCTGTGTCCCGGTCGTCATTTGTGTCCCGGTATCCCAGTCTGTAATTTCTCTTTGAGTGTCCCCGGTCGTTATTTATATTCCCTCTGTCCCGGTCGTCATTGTGTCCCGGTCTGTAATTTCTCTTGAGTGTTTTTTCTTTTTAGTATTTTTTAGTTTTTTACATTTTTTTTTTTCAGTTTTCTTTTTCTTCTTTATTTTTCAGCTTCACTATGAAATACATATCGCCGAACCTTTGTTTTTTTTAACTAAAATCTGGTAGGCATTGATGACCTTATCCAAGTCAAAATCCCAAACCCAATCATCATCGCTATCATTTTCAGTTTTGATATGTTTTGACTCTCGCTGTCCAGGTGGATCTTCATCTAACTGCGCGGTTTTGCGTTCTTTAGCCTCAAGCCTGTTTCCTTGCTGTTCTTTTGATTCCTCGGCACGCTTTCTTTTCTGACTTTCTCTATCAGCAGCAAGTTTTTTGGCATAGACTCTTTGAGCATCTTCATCGGCTTTTGCCATTGTAAGTTCATCAGTCATTTTAAACTTAAACATTAATAGATTTCTACGTGAACATATATGTCTTAAATATCTTTAATGACGTCACCGTCATAGCAAAAATGACGACAACTAACTTCATGACGTCAGTCGACACAGAAACATGACGTCACCTGATCCACAGACAGACACACAGACAGACAACTTATTTTTATATAGATAGATTATATATATACTTATATATTGTGATTCCTCGGCACACTTTCTGTTCTTACTTTCTCTATTAGCCGCAAGCCTGTTTTCTTGCTGTTCTTGTGATTCCTCGGCACGCTTTCTTTTCTTACTTTCTCTATCAGCCGCAAGTTTTTTGGCATAGACTCTTTGAGCAGCTTCCTCGGCTGTTGCCATTGTAGGTTCTTCAGTCATTTTACAATTAAACATTTTTCCGTCCACGATCTTCTTACAATTAAAAATTTGTCTTTTGAGCAGCTTCCTCGGCTGTTGCCATTGTAGGTTCTTCAGTCATTTTACAATTAAACATTTTTCCGTCCACGATCTTCTTACAATTAAAAATTTGTCTTTTAACGATTTTCTTAAATACCTGTAATGACGTCATCGTCATAACAAACATGACGACAACTAACTTCATGACGACATGATGACATGACGTCACTCGACAGACCCACAGACAACTTATTTTTATATATATACTAGCTGTTGGGGTGGCGCTTCGCGCCACCCCAACACCTAGTTGGTGGGGGCGCTTCGCGCCCCCCCAAGCCCCCCCGCGCGCGTAAGTCGTTACACGCCATATTAGTTACGCGCCATTGTAGTTGTGTCCCTATGTCCTACCTGTGAATATAGATATATATATATATATATATATATATATATATATATATGTTTTTAACTACGTAAAACTTGCGAATATACAACATTCTTTGCTGTCCCATTGTCTGTGCATATAAATAGAATGTCAGGTTTAACGACTCTTGAACATGCAACATATAATGGTCCATGGAAAACAATCCGTATTCAGATCTATACCTCATGATTCTAATGATTGCCCTTGAGCTTTGTTGATGGTGATTGCTAATCGACGATTCCCTGTGTCGCCATCGTCATTTATATATCCCCCTGAGCCGAAAAACTGAAATCGACCGGGTCAACTCCAGCGGCTAGTACTGCAAAGTTTCCGACAGAGACCATGGTTTCAGAAATACACGATGCGATCATTATAGAATTTAGCCCAAAGTTTATAATCATTGAAAAACAGCTCAAAGGTTACTTGCATGCTATTGAAATCCTTGAGGACAGGGTAACTCAACTAGAGGCGAAAGTTGACGATTATGAGCAGGAAGCTGAGCTAGATTCTCTCTTATTTAACGGTGTGAAACAGAACCCATCGCAAAATCCCAATCCAGCTATTAATCATATCATACGTGACCAAATGGGCCTGTCTAGTATCGCAAATTCCGATGTTGTGAGTGTTCACCGGTTCCGTCTGGGTTCTAGTAACTCACAAAGACCGGACATGGCGGCTCCCGTGCTCGTGAAATTTTGTTCTAAGGACATTGCTAGCGCCGTTTTCAAAGCAAAGAAGAATCTTGCAATAGTGGAATTTTTGTATCTGAATATCTGAAAATCTCACAAAGAAAAAGCGCGAGTTACTGAATGCTGCCAGAGAAAAATTTGGAAACCGATGTGTATGGTCAGATCAGGGGAGAGTTTTTGTGCGACAGTCTAGTGTTAGTCCCATTCAGCGTATTTGGGGTATCGATGATCTTCTGTAATATCAGTGATAGTGATGATCGTTTTCATTTCCGTTCATTTTTTTTTCTTTTTCTTGTTGGAGTTTACAATATTTTTTGTTTTTTCGTTACCCCTTTTCTGTATATTTCCTTACCGTCAAATGCGGTCTGTACTATATTATGAATGGCTGTTCAAGTAAATAATGATATGCAGCAGTCCCGTTTGGACTTGTTGCAAAATTCGCCGTTTCGTATTGAAGATGTTTTGTCGTTATCGCTAGCGAATGATTTTGTGGGTCATCCATTTAAGCCGCTGCGGAGTAGCAAATATATTCGGTTAAGTGGTATTGAAATGCCTGGGCAATCTGAGTCTTTGACTGTGGCTCAGTGGAATTGTCATCTGAATTCTAACCACCACGAGGTCGCCCGTCTGCCAGAGCTTTACAAAAATAAGGTAGAAGTACTAGGGACTTGCGAGTCGTTCGTAACTCAAGACACTTTCCTCTCGTCACATTTTTTTCCAGGCTATAAACTTGTGTCAAAATCAAGGAGTTCAATGAGAGGAGGAGGTTTGACTTTTCCGCTAGCAAATTCTTTGGATTACGTAATTCGAGATGATTTAACTCTCTGGAATGAAGGTATGCTCGAAACTTTATCAATAGAAATACAGTTAGAGAAAAATAGAAAGTTCATCATTTCTTTGGTTTACCGCCCGCCCAGCGCAAACCCAGATGAATTTTTTAGAGAATTCGATTTCTTCAAAGAATGTCAAGTACTAAACTCCAGTGTATTTTTTTAGGCGATTTTAACTTCGTTCTTTTAAATCTAGAAGGAGTAAACCTTCATTTTTTTAACCTTATGCTTTCACATAACCTTTATCCCGCAGTTTCAATCCCAACTAGGATAACAGATCGTTCGGCAACCCTGATTGACAATATCTTCCTTTCTTCGGATGCAATTGTGGAGTGCTGTGCTGACGTTGTCTTACACCCTGGGTCTGACCATCTACCAGTATTTTGCACCATTAAAAGATTTGGCTGTAAACATAAAATCACAACTAAGCTTCAATTCAGATGATGAAAGCTGAAAATCTCAAGAAATTTAAAAATGAAATCAGCACAGTATCATGGCAAGGAGTCATGGCGAAGAAAGAAGACCCCTCGACTGCTTTTGATAAATTTATGAGTATTTTGTCTCCCATCTATGATCAGTGTTGCCCATTAAAAACTGCAACTAAGAAGAAAAACCAACCGCAGAAGCCATGGATTACAGAGGAGATACTGGAAATGATGAAGAAGAGAGACCAATTATTCTCAGATTATCCCAATTGTGAGAGTGATGACAGTTGGGAAGAGTACAGAAAGGCAAGAAATAGGGTGAATTCTGCACGACGAGCTGCAATGAGGGAGTATTTCGGAGAGAAATTAAAATCGCAGAAAGGAGACATTGGAGGGACCTGGCTGACTATTAAAAGCGTTCTCGGCAATGGTAAGGATTCAGCATCAACTGAACAGTTAGCCATAGGTGAAAGAACTGTGAGTGGGAGGCAAGAAGTTAGTGAAGAGTTTTGTAAGTTTTTTACCAAAATAGGATCGCAAATAAACCAAGAGGCAAAAGATCAAAGCGGGCAGCTAGATACCGGGGAGTTTGACGATAACCGCGGTCTTCATCACTCATTTTACTTTATCGAATGTACTATGGATGACATTACCCAAGCAGTGAAATCGATCAAATCTAATGCAGCTGGTGTTGATGGCCTAACATTAAAGCATTTAAAGCAGTTGCTGCGTCTCTCTTACCTGTGATATTATATCTAATCAATTTATCTGTTCAAAAAGGTGAGTTTCCTGACGAACTAAAGCGGGCAAAAGTTATACCCCTCCATAAAGGAGGCGATAAAAGAGATATTTCCAACTGGAGACCAATATCTATTCTACCGCTCTTCTCAAAAATTTATGAAAAAGTAGTGCATAAGAAAATATACGAGTACATGAATTTGCTTGGGTTTTTGTCAGATTCGCAGTTTGGTTTTAGAAAAGGTCATTCTAAAGTGCATGCCGTTCATCACCTTTTAGATTGTGTAAATAGTGCGTTAGAAATAATTTGATCCCTCCAACTATTTTTATTGATTTGAAGAAGGCGTTTGACACTGTGGATTTTGAAGTTCTACTGAAAAGACTGCAAAACCTTGGAATTAAAGATACAGCATTAAGTTGGTTTCGGTCTTATCTGTGTGGAAGATCAATGAAGGTGGTGATGAGCGATCTATCTAGCGCAGCTATGCCTATAAATTGTGGTGTTCCCCAAGGATCAGTCCTTGGCCCATTACTCTTCTTGGTATATGTGGATGATCTTCGATTTTACCTAAATGAATCAGTTTTAACCTCTTTCGCCGATGATACAGCTATCACAGTGTTTGCCCGGACTTCAAAAGAGATTGTGCAAAAAGCGAACCACGTCCTTAGTCGGCTTCATGTTTTTACAGCTCTAAGCTCCCTTGCAGTAAATCCAAGAAAAACGAATTTTATGGTGTTTACTAGAACTGGTGTACCTGAACTTCTTGAAAATGTGCTTTTATAACGGTGTTAGCATAACACAGGTGTTTTTGTAAATATATCGGATTTTATATTGATTGTAATTTGTCTTGGAAGAAGCATGGTGAAATAGTGTCGGCAAAAGCAGCTAGAGGATTGGGAGTGATGAGGAGACTGAAAAAAGTATTCCCGGTAGCAGTTGTCAAATTTTATACAGTGCTATTGTGCAACCTTACATCACGTACGGTTGTTCTGTTTGGGCAAGCAATTTCGTGATGAATTATAAGCTAACTCAAATAATACAAAACAAAGCACTGCGTCTGATAGGAGAATTTCAAAACTTTCAGAATACTGCGGAGTGTTTTAGAAGGAATGATATTTTGAACATAGGCGAGCTACGTGATTACCAGCTACCGATTTTTGTTTTTCAAAGTGTAAAAAAGGTAAGCCCTGAGTACTTTTATGATTTTTTTAAAACTAACCCGTTTTATCACCCTTATTTTACCCGGAATTTTTCGGATTTGACTCACGAGAGAAGAAATACAACGAGAGCAGGATGTGTTCTCAGGAACATAGGTGTCAGCGTCTGGAATGACCTTCCAGAATCGGTCAGAGCGGCAGTAAGTCTGGCATCATTCAAGAAAATGGTTAAATTCCATTTTTAAAAAAGGAGAGAAGTGTGATAAGAGGAAAGGGTATTTATTTATTTAGTATTTAATATTAATTATTTTGTTTTTTTTTACCCCCATTTTTTTTGTTTTTTTAAATCATTTGAAGAAATGATTTAGCAGATTCATGGTGGTTAGAATTGCGGCCACAGTCAGGACTCTTTTGTCTTAAGAGTGGCCGTTAATGGTAAATTCTTTGTTTAATTTATATGTTTTGGATGAAAATAAAAAATATCTATATCTATATCTCTATATATATATATATATATATATATATATATATATATATATATATATATATATATATATATATATATATATATATATATATATATATATATATATCTATATATATAAAAATAAGTTGTCTGTGGATGTGTCTGTCAGGTGACGTCATGTTTGTGTGTTGACTGACGTCATGAAGTTAGTTGTCGTCATTTTTGTTATGACGGTGAAGTCATTAAAGATATTTAAGACATGCGTTCACGTAGAAATCTATTAATGTTTAACTTTAAAATGACTGATGAACTTACAATAGCAACAGCCGAGGAAGATGCTCAAAGAGTCTATGCCAAAAAACTTGCTGCTAATAGAGAAAGTCAGAAAAGAAAGCGTGCCGAGGAATCAAAAGAACAGCAAGGAAACAGGCTTGAGACTGATAGAGAAAGAAAGAACAGAAAGCGTGCCATTCTCAGGCGAGAATCATAAATTTTTACAATTGTACTTCATCAGATAGAAATTCTGAATTGAATGCATTTATGATATGATAATGCATTGTGTCGATAACAACGTTGGAGAAATTTTCTTTTTGGATGCGCCAGGAGGTACTGGTAAAACGTTTGTGATAAAACTGATTCTGGCATCAATTCGATCAAAGAATGATATAGCGTTGGCAATTGCGTCGTACGGAATAGCCCCAACATTGCTGCCTGGTGGAAGAACTGCTCATTCCGCTTTGAAATTGCCTCTGAATTTGCATTCTACAGAAACTCCCACGTGCAATATTTCCAAATCATCTGGGATGGGTAAAGTATTGCAGCAATGCAAACTTATTATTTGGGATGAGTGCACAATGGCACACAAAAATCGCTCGAGGCTCTGGATCAATGCTTGAAAGATTTGCGAGGGAAGTTGAAACCCTTTGGCAGCACATTAATATTGCTTGCGGGAGATTTCAGGCAAACATTACCTATAATACCTAGATCAACTCCTGCAGACGAAATGAATGCTTGCCTGAAAATTCTAATTTATGGGCACACGTAAAAACATTAAAATTAACTACAAATATGCGTGTCCGATTATAAAACGATGACTCTGGTCAAACATTTTCAGATCAATTGCTGGCAATTGGAAACGGAAAGCTCCCAGTAGACTCAATTTCAGGACGTATACAACTACCTGCTGATTTTTGTAATTTAGTGACGTCCAAAAATGAATTGATTGAAAAAGTATTTCCGAATATTCTAAAAAATTATAAAAATAATAAATGGCTAAGTGAAAGAGCGATTCTCGCACCCAAAAATATAGACGTCCACGAAATCAACAATATTGTTTTGACCAAGATTCGAGACCAGGCAGTCCTTTACAAGTCAGTCGACACAGTTTTGGAACCAAATGAAGCGGTTAATTATCCATCTGAATTTTTAAATTCCGTGGATCTTTCAGGGTTTCCACCACACGTGCTACAACTAAAAATAGGCGTACCAATAATACTTTTAAGAAATATCAACCCACCAAAGCTTTGCAATGGCACGCGACTTGCCGTAAAAAAACAATGGAAAACCTAATAGAGGCCACAATCTTGACAGGGCCTTTTGAGGGTGAGGCTGTTCTTATTCCTCGCATTCCCATGATTCCAACGGATCTGCCTTTTCAATTTAAAAGATTGCAATTCCCAATTCGATTAGCATTTGCAATCACCATTAACAAAGCTCAAGGTCAATCATTAGAAAAATGTGGTATAGATCTTAAAACTGATCGTTTTTCCCATGGACAATTGTACGTTGCATGTTCGAGGGTTGGTAAACCTGACAATCTATTTATATGCAGCGACAATTGGACAGCGAAGATTGTTGTATATTCGCAAATTTTACGCAGTTAATTTGTATTTTATCTATCTATCTATCTATCTATATAAAAACGAGTTGTGTGTATGCATGTTTGTTTGTTTGTAAAAAGAGCGTTTGCATATGATGTCATTATTAGTACATACGGCTTTGTATATGCAGAGACAATGGGAAAGCCAAGAATGTTGTATATTCGCAATTTTTACGTAGTTTAACTCCTGCAGACGAAATGAATGCTTGCCTAAAAAATTCTAATTTATGGGCACACGTAAAAATATTAAAATTAACTACAAATATGCGTGTCCGATTGCAAAACGATGACTCTGGTCAAACAATAGACTCAATTTCAGGACGTATACAACTACCTGCTGATTTCTGTAATTTAGTGACGTCCAAAAATGAATTAATTGAAAAAGTATTTCCGAATATTCTAAAAAATTATAAAAATAATAAATGGCTAAGTGAAAGAGCGATTCTCGCACCCAAAAATATAGACCTCCACGAAATCAACAATATTGTTTTGACCAAGATTCAAGACCAGGTAGTCCTTTACAAGTCAGTCGACACAGTTTTGGAACCAAATGAAGCGGTTAATTATCCATCTGAATTTTTAAATTCCATAGATCCTTCAGGTTTCCACCACAAGTGCTACAACTAAAAATAGGCGTACCAATAATACTTTTAAGAAATATAAACCCACCAAAGCTTTGCAATGGCACGCGACTTGCCGTAAAAAAAACAATGGAAAACCTAATAGAGGCCACAATCTTGACAGGGCCTTATGAGGGTGAGGCTGTTCTTATTCCTCGCATTCCCATGATTCCAACGGATCTACTTTTTCAATTTAAAAGATTGCAATTCCCAATTCGATTAGTATTTGCAATCACCATTAACAAAGCTCAAGGTCAATCATTAGAAAAATGTGGTATAGATCTTAATACTGATAGTTTTTCCCATGGACAATTGTACGTTGCATGTTCGAGGGTCGGTAAACCTGACAATGTATTTATATGCAGCGACAATTGGACAGCGAAGAATGTTGTATATTCGCAAGTTTTACGCAGTTAATTTGTATTGTATCTATCTATCTATCTATCTATATAAAACGAGTTGTGTGGATGCATGTTTGTTTGTTTGTAAAAATAGCGTTTGCATATGACGTCATTATTAGTACATACGGCTTTGTATATGCACAGACAATGGGAAAGCCAAGAATGTTGTTTATTCGCAATTTTTACGTAGTTTGAAACACATATATAAATCTATCTATATTCAAAGGTGGGACACAGGGACACAACGACAATGGCGCATAACTAATATGGCGCGTAACGACTAACGCGCGCGGGGGGGGCTTGGGGGGACGCGAAGCGCCCCCCCAACAGCTAGTATATATATATATATATATATATATATATATATATATATATATATATATATATATATATATATATATATATATATATATATATATATATATATATATATATATATCTATCTCTATTCACAGGTGGGACACAGGGACACAACTACAATGACGCGTAACGACTAACGCGCGCGGGGGGGGGGCTTGGGGGCGCGAATCGCCCCCACCAACTAGGTGTTTGGGTGGCGCGAAGCGCCACCCCATCAGCTAGTATTATAAATATATTTACTAATGCTTGTTTGACGAAAAAATTCAAATTCGGCAACCATGCTGTGACAGAAATTTAAAAAATAAAGTTCTATTCTATCCTATATCAAGTCTTAAAACCCATTGAAAATACATGAACAATTGTTTTTTATGTAAACTTAACACGTCTATGGTTTGCTATGGTGTGCCCATGATAAGGCAGTGTAAAACTAGTTTATACCATTTTAACCTCCCAAAACTTTTAGGCACCAGAAGAGACGATTTCGAGTCCCAAAACCATTATTGAAATTACAGGAACATTTGTTTTACTATGTAAACTTAACATGTCTATGGTAAGGGAGGGAAAGGAGGATTAAATTATTTTTATGCTAGTTTAACCTCCCAAAACTTTTTGGCACCAGAAGAGACGATTTCGAGTCCCAAAACCCATTATTGAAAATACAGGGACATTTGTTTTACTATGTAAACTTAATACATCCATGGTTTGCTATGGTATGTCTATAGTAAGGGTGGATAAGGAGGGTTAAGCTAGTTTATACTAGTTTAACCTCCCAAAACTTTTTGACACCAGAAGAGACGGTATCGAACCTTAAAACGCATTATTGAAAATACATAAACATTTGTTTTTTATGTAAACTTAATATGTCTATGATTTGCTGAAAACATTTCAGCATTTATGCCTTAATCAGCTTATTCTTAATCTAATTAGCTTATTCTTCATCTGAAACAGTGAAAAAAGCTTTTTGTGTCATGTATCTTAACAACAGATAATATAAAAAAAAATATTGTATTATAAGACTTCATAGTCGCAGATATGTTCTTTTTTCCGTTTTTTTGGAAAAAAATTATAACTCGGTCAAAATTAAAGAAGAGTCCATTTTGAATAACACTTTTGAACCATTCTTTTTTCCACTTTTTTGGAAAAATTATAACTTGGTCAAAATTAAAGATTAGTCCATTTTGAATAACTCTTTTGAACCATATGCTTAATTCATTTTCAGATAAAGTGGACTTAAGCCCTTTTTGCAAAACGCCACAGAATTACAAATAGAGGAAGATTTTATGGACTGTGAGTGGCAGCCTCACTTATTCATTAGGAAGTATTACCATTAGATGCTTTTTCTTCCTATGCTTGTTAAACCGCGAAAAAAAAAAAAAAAAAACAAGCTGTGCAACTTATCTTAACAACAGATAATATAAAAAAAGTATTGTATTATAAGACTTCATAGTCGCAGATATAACACAAAGAAATAGACCATTTTAAATTGGGCGTTACTATGAAAATACTAGAAAAATGAAGATGGCGGAGAACAGATTTAGGAAAAAAATGTTTGAGTTTCTTCATTATACCTAGATTTCTTGCCAGAATTTTACTAGTTACAATGAAAATACTTACGAAGGGAGACGAAAGATTTCTGGCTATTTCAGTATAGTCATCATTGCGTTCTTTTACTTGTGACTGACCAGCAGCGAAATGGGAGCAGACAAAGGCAAAAGACGTTGAATGCAAGTTGAAGCGAATCATGACCCCTCCCTTGTTACCTGAAAGAATAAGAGAAAAGGATAGGAACTGCTCCAGCACACATATTCTGGGTAATTTATAGCAGAATTTATTGAGGAGGTTGATCATCTAAACTATTCGCCCCAAATACAAAAATGAGACACGGAACATTTCTTGCTAGGGTAAGTATGCTGTGTCTATTGAATTTATTTCAAATAATTATTATGAATAGTAGTAAAAATATACAAATTGTCGGTGGGCATTCTCAGCTCAGTGGTTACCAGTTACCAGTGGTTACCAGTTACCAGTGGTTACCAGTTACCAGTGGTTACTCAGAGTTACCAGTCTAGTTCGAAGTTAGTGAGGCGTGTGTCATTTCAAACTATTATTATTGGAATTTCCTCCATAAAATGAGTAGATGTATTCAGATATTTAAGAATTTATATAGCTTCAACTTTGTGGTTTGCATGGATTGAAGTTTCCTGTTACCGTACCAGATAATGAGGAATTTATATTTTTCATTAATTAAATGTTAGTTTCAATATTGCCCGAGCGTCTGGATGTTGTCTTACCTTTCGCATTTACGAGGACTCCAAATTGTTCAGAATAAATCAATAAGAATCCTGGACGATTTTTTAACACACCCTAAGAAGACAGAAAAAAAATATCTTAAACTAAAACATCTTTTTTTTTATTTTTGGGTATTCTTGATTTGCAACAAATTTTCACATTAATTTAGGAATATGGTTTTTAAACATCCAATGTAGTGACAATTTCTTCAATAGCATGAAACTTTTGGTTGAAAATAAGCATAGCCATTGAACAAGAGTAAGGAATAAGTAGCTCTTCCCGTTTGTTAAAAATGAAAAAATCGATCTCTGAAATATCAGCTTCCCAAAATTGCCAACAAATATAAACTATTTGATATAGCAAGTGATATATATATATATATATATATATATATATATATATATATATATATATATATATATTCGAATTAAAATGGAATAGTTGTGGGCATCAAGTCATGGCTAATTGTAGAAAAAGCCAAGACAGATAGTGCAATAGGGTGAGAAGCAAACTTGGCTTCTCATATATACATAAAAAGAAATTAAAAGAGACAGTTCTTTCTGCCTGAAGTAGCAGGGATTGAATGCATTATTGATTTATTTAAACTTCGTTTTGTAATTCCATTCCTGATCTCCGTGAGACAGTTTTTTTTCTTTTTTTTTTCTTTCTCCTCTTTCTTCCTCTGTGCTACATGACAACTACTGAAGTAAAATTATTTTTTTTTCTGGCTTTGGATTTAATGTAACATGTACCCAAATACACCTACAATACATATATATATATATATATATATATATATATATATATATATATATATATATATATATATATATATATATATATATACTAGCTGAAAAGAGAAAAAGATTTCTCTTTTCGGTATAGATATATATATGTTTTTAACTACGTAAAACTTGCGAATATACAACATTCTTCGATGTCCCATTGTCTGTGCATATAAATTTATTGTCAGGTTTACCGACTCTTGAACATGCAACATAAAATTGTCCATGGGAAAAACAATCCATATTCAGATCTATACCTCATTATTCTAATGATTGCCCTTGAGCTTTGTTGATGGTGATTGCTAATCGAACATTCCCTGTGTCCCGGTCGTCATTTATATTCCCAGTATCCCGGTCGTCATTTGTGTCCCAGTGTCACAGTCTGTAATTTCTCTTTGAGCGTCCCGTTCGTCATTTATATTCCCTGTGTCCCGGTCTGTAATTTATCTTTGAGTGTCCCGGTCGTCATTTATATCTCCTGGTCGTTATTTGTGTCCCAGTGTCCCAGTCTGTAATTTCTCTTTGAGTGTCCCGGTCGTCATTTATATTCCCTGTGTCCCGGCTTTTAGTTTTCTTTTTCTCCTTTATTTTTCAGTTTTTTCCTTTTTTTAGTTTTTTTTTCTTTTTCAGTTTTTAGTTTTTTTTTATTAGCTTTTAGTTTTTTTTTCTTTTTAGTTTTTTTTTGTAGTTTTTACCTTTTTTATTTCTTTCTAGTTTTTTTTTCTTTTTTTATTTTTTACCTTTTTTTAGTTTTTTAGCTTTTTTAGTTTTTTTAGTATTTTCTTTTTAGTTTTTTTTTGTAGTTTTTACCTTTTTTAGTTTTTTCCTTCTTTTGTATTAATGCTAAAGCCAAGGTTCAAACCTGGAGCCTCTCGGACCTAGAATCTGAAACATAACACTTTACCAACTTAGCTACTTCGGCTTGAATACATTCGTTTTGAGCAGCTTCCTCGGGTGTTGCCATTGTAGGTTCTTCAGTCATTTTACAATTAGAAATTTCTCTTTCAACGATCTTCTTACAATTAAAAATTTGTCTTTGAACGATATTCTTAAATACCTGTGTCCTGGTCGTCATTTATATTCCCTGTGTCCCGGTCGTCATTTGTGTCCCGGTCTGTAATTTCTCTTTGAGTGTTTTTTCTTTTTAGTTTTTTACCTTTTTTCTTTTTTCAGTTTTCTTTTTCTTCTTTATTTTTCAGCGTCACTATGACACCTAGTTGGTGAAGGCGCTTCCCCCCCCCCCCCGCGCGCGTAAGTCGTTACGCGCCATATTAGTTACACGCCATTGTAGTTGTGTCCCTATGTCCCACCTGTGAATATATATATATATATATATATATATATATATATATATATATATATATATATATATATATATATATATATATATATATATATATATATATATATATATATATATATATATTAGATCTATAGCTACGTATATTAGATCTATAGATCCGTATTCAGATCTATACCTCATTATTCTAATGATTGCCCTTGAGCTTTGTTGATGGTGATTGCTAATCAAACATTCCGTGTCCCCATCGTCATTTATATATCCCCCTGTGCCCCCCGGCGTCCCCGTTGTAGTTGTGTCCCTGTCGTCATTTATAGTCGACAAACATGACGTCAGTCGACACACAAACATGACGTCAGTCGACACACACGTCCCAGTCGCCATTTGTGTCCCGGTGTCCCAGTCTGTAATTTCTCTTTGAGTGTCCCGGTCGTCATTTATATTCCCTGTGTCCCGGTCTGTATATACATTCGTTTTTGAATTGGTATATGATGAAATAAATTTTTTGTTTTTTTCCTTTTTTCCTTTTTATTTTTTTTTTGGTTTTTACCTATTTTTTAGCTTTTTAGTTTTTTTTCTTTTTTCTTTTTAGTTTTTTTTGTAGTTTTTACCTTTTTTAGTTTTTTTATTTTTATTTTTTTTTAGTTTTCTTTTTCTCCTTTATTTTTTTTCCTTTTTTTTAGTTTTTTTTTTCTTTTTCAGTTTTTAGTTTTTTTCCTTTTTAGTTTTTTGCTGTTTTTACCCTTTTTTAGTTTATTTTCTTTTTTAGTCTTTAGTTTTTTACCATTTTTTAGTTTTTTAGCTTTTTTAGTTTTTTTAGTAGTTTTTACCTGTTTTTTATTTTTTTTATTTTTTAGTTTTTTTTCTTCTTTTGTATTAATGCTAAAGCCAAGGTTCGGACCTGGTACCTCTCGGACCTAGAACATGGAACATAACGCTTTACCAACTCAGCTACTTCGGCTTGAATACATTTACCTTTTTTATTTTTTTTTAATTTTTATTTTTTTTAGTTTTCTTTTTCTCCTTTATTTGTCCGTTTTTTTCTTTTTTTAATTTTTTTTCTTTTTCAGTTTTTAGTTTTTTTTTTACTTTTTTAGTTTTTTACCCTTTTTTTAGTTTTTTTTTTTAGTATTTTTTTTTTAGTTTTTGTTTGTAGTTTTTATCTTTTTTAGTTTTTTTTCTTCTTTTGTATTAATGCTAAAGCCAAGGCTCGAACCTGGAACATAACGCTTTACCAACTGAGCTACTGTATTTGTATCTACTGTAGTTGTATATATATATATATATATATATATATATATATATATATATATATATATATATATATATATATATATATATATATATATATATATATATATATATATGTTTTTAACTACGTAAAACTTGCGAATATACAACATTCTTTGCTGTCCCATCGTCTGTGCATATAAATAGATTGTCAGGTTTACCGACTCTTGAACATGCAACGCATAATGGTCCATGGGAAAACAATCCGTATTCAGATCTATACCTCATGATTCTATTGATTGCCCTTGAGCTTTGTTGATGGTGATTGCTAATCGACCATTTCCTTTGTTGCCGTCGTCATTTATATATCCCCCTGTGCCCCCCGGCGTCCCCGTTGTAGTTGTGTCCCTGTGTCCGGGTCGTCATTTATATTCCCTGTGTTTCCGTCGTCATTTGTGTCCCGGTGTCCCAGTCTGTGATTTCTATTTGAGTGTCCCGGGCGTCATTTATATTCGTCAGGATATTGTAGGGCATCGTAGCATCGATGAGTTTAAGCAATTCTTGTCAACTGATTGTTTCGCCTATAAAGAATATTATCTCGAGGTAAGAACTGATCACCGACCACAACGATTGCCACTTTGTTGATAGTTGCGTATTAGGAGGCATCAATTCGATTGCTGTTTTTAAGCAGAAGCACTAAATTATTATTTTTGTGGAAAAGATGATATATATAAATATATATATATATTTTCTTTTTAGTTTTTTTGTAGTTTTTACCTTTTTTAGTTTTTCCTTCTTTTGTATTAATGCTAAAGCCAAGGTTCAAACCTGGAGCCTCTCGGACCTAGAACCTGAAACATAACGCTTTACCAACTCAGCTACTTCGGCGTGAATACATTCGTTTTGAGCAGCTTCCTCGGGTGTTGCCATTGTAGGTTCTTCAGTCATTTTACAATTAGAAATTTCTCTTTCAACGGTCTTCTTACAATTAAAAATTTGTCTTTGAACGATATTCTTAAATACCTGTGTCCTGGTCGTCATTTATATTGCCTGTGTCCCGGTCGTCATTTGTGTCCCGGTATCCCAGTCTGTAATTTCTCCTTGAGTGTCCCGGTCGTTATTTATATTCCCTCTGTCCCGGTCGTCATTTGTGTCCCGGTCTGTAATTTCTCTTTGAGTGTTTTTTCTTTTTAGTATTTTTTAGTTTTTTACATTTTTTCTTTTTTCAGTTTTCTTTTTCTTCTTTATTTTTCAGCTTCACTATGAAATACATATCGCCGAACCTTTGTTTTTTTAACTAAAATCTGGTAGGCATTGATGATCTTATCCAAGTCAAGATCCCAAACCCAATCATCATCGCTATCATTTTCAGTTTTGATATGTTTTGACTCTCGCTGTCCAGGTGGATCTTCATCTAACTGCGCGGTTTTGCGTTCTTTAGCCTCAAGCCTGTTTCCTTGCTGTTCTTTTGATTCCTCGGCACGCTTTCTTTTCTGACTTTCTCTATCAGCAGCAAGTTTTTTGGCATAGACTCTTTGATCATCTTCATCGGCTTTTGCCATTGTAAGTTCATCAGTCATTTTAAACTTAAACATTAATAGATTTCTACGTGAACATATATGTCTTAAATATCTTTAATGACGTCACCGTCATAGCAAAAATGACGACAACTAACTTCATGACGCCAGTCGACACAGAAACATGACGTTACCTGATCCACAGACAGACAACTTATTTTTATATATATAGATAGATATAATTCTAAAATTGTCAGGTAATTTTCTATTTTGAAATAAAAACTAAAAATTATTGCTCAGACAACATAAATATTTTTGATATTTACATAATAGCTTTAGTGGTTCTGGACTGAAAACTAAATATGCTAATCAAATTGGGAATTGCAATCTTTTAGGTTGAAAAGGCAGATCCATTGCAATCATGAGAATGCGTGGAATAAGAAAAGACTCACCCTCAAAAGACCCTGTCAAGATTGTTGCCTCTATTACGTTATAACAGACATAACACGTCATTTGTGTCCCGGTGTCCCGGTCTGTAGTTTCGTTAGTCGACAAACATGACGTCAGACGACAAACAACTTCATGACGACATACAGCTCAATCCTTATAATGACGTCAGTCGACAAACATGACGTCAGTCGACACACAAACATGACGTCAGTCGACAGACAGACAATCAACTTATTTTTATATATATAGATATATATATATATATATATATATATATATATATATATATATATATATATATATATATATATATATATATATATATATATATATATATATTAATAAGTTGTCTCTGTGTGTGTGTGTGGAGTGACGTCATGTTTGTGTGTCGACTGACGTCATGTTTGTCGACTGACGTCATTTTAAGGATTGAGCTGTATGCGTCATGAAATTGTTTGTCGACTGACGTCATGTTTGTCAACTGATGAAATTACATACCGGGACACCGGGACACAAATGACGACCGGGACACAGGGAATATAAATGACGACCGGGAACCTCAAAGAGAAATTACAGACTGGGACACCCGGACACAAATCACGACCGGGACACAGGGAATATAAATGACGACCGGGACACAGGTACACAACTACAACGGGGACGCCGGGGGCACAGGCGGGACATATAAATGACGACCGGGACACAGGGATTGTTCGAATAGAATTTACAGACCGGGACACAAATGACGACCGGGACACAGGGAATATAAATGACGACCGGGAAACTCATAGAGAAATTACAAACTGGGACACCGGGACACAGGGAATATATTGATATACATATCTGAATACGGATTATTTTTCCCATGGACAATTATATGTTGCATGTTCAAGAGTCAGTAAACCTGACAATCTATTTATATGCATAGACAATGGGATAGCGAAGAATGTTGCATATTCGCATGTTTTACGTAGTTAAAAACATATATTTATATATCTATCTCTATTCACAGGTGGGACACAGGGACACAACTACAATGGCGCGTAACTAATATGGCGCGAAACGACTTACGCACGCGGGGGGGGGGCTTGGGGGGGGGCGCGAAGCACCCCACCAACTAGGTGTCGCTTGGCAATTTAAAAAATTTAGTTTTCATTATAACGAACTTTTAAATAAATATAAAAAGAATTATCTAGAAATACTTAAAGAAATTTTCAACTAATTTCGGAGGTTTGAGAAATGATGTTAAAGCGCCATTTATTTTGAATTGTGTTTCTAATTTAGCGGATTTTTTTAAAAATTAGCCACATGGTAAAGATGAATTCTATAATTGTTTAGTTCATTCAGGTTTTTTGCAATGTGTTAATATTTGTGATTTGGTCAAATTTATTATATTTAGTTTACCTATTGTTGCTAAAAAGAGGGATATATTAACAGGATAAATTTGTTTTGGTGTTACTTGGTTGTTTTACATTTGCTGTTGTTTTTTTTTTCTTTCATAGGCATGTATTTTGGGGGTTATACCTGACACGGGGATGCCATAGATATTCTGTGGTAGCCACAACACTTGGCTGGGTGAAATTTAAAGTGGCGAAACCCTATAGGCCAGTGTATTCTCCTGATGAGCCCTTGTGTTGGGTTGTTGCCTCTGAATTATTTGTCTTTATTATTTTTTCTATTGTTTGGTAAATGACTGCTTACACTTATTGACGACATGACTGCCTGTCCATGGATTATTCTTTATGGTTGATTGTGTATGGCTATGCTGTTTGACCTATGTGATTGTATGGATGGGTAGGGTTAAGGCCTCATTCAAGTGCTGGTCTATATTAATCACTAATTTAGGAAAACAGTCTTCCTTTTCTCCTTCTGTCTCTCTCTTTTTTTTTTCTTTTTTGTGTGTGTGTGTTTGTGCTGTTGCATTGGTGATTTCTCTTTTCATGATACATATAATATATATATATATATATATATATATACATATATATATATATATATATATATATATATATATATATATATATATATATATATATATATATATATAGATACATGTTTATTTACAACAAGAATTAAACCATTTAAACAAACAGCGCAAATGCCTAATGGCATACTTAAGCGCCTGGTATATCACCAAAAATAAAAAACAGACACAAACAAAAGAAAAAACCGTCATTACTTCGGCTTAAACTAATTTGATTCGGAAAACTGATTCGGAAATCAAACTTCAATACTTACAACGGAAAATATTATGGGAGACTAGCAACATGATTTCTTAATAACTTCAGAAATTTATTTTTATCATTACAATTTCTCACAGCTATTGGGATTAAATTGTTATTGGGCTATTGGGATTTTAATAATGCTATTCGTTCGGCTACTCGCCATTTACCGCCATATCTAATTGAGCCATATGTAGATGCAAGTCGTTTGTCATATGCGGATGATATTCTTCTTCTGTCTGATGACCTCCAAGGGTTACAGAAAGCTGTAGACAGTGTTTGCGCTGCTTTAAACGGAATCGGACTTTCAGTTGCCACTTCTAAAACAGAACTTCTTGTTTTCGGTTCGGGTTCCCAACAATCCCCAAATGCAGTTATTCAAGTTGGTCCTACTACTGTATTTGCGTCTTCTTCACTCAAGTATCTTAGTCTCCCATCTGGGAGCACGATTAAAGCTATTAGAACACTTATTATAAACTCGCTGAAGGAGAAGGAGGTTTTCTCGCTGAGAAAACCATATGGGTTGTTCGCTAGGGTAAAAGGCCAATTTCATAAACGAACACTGGGTCGGCTATACAATTCATTTTTATGCACCACATGTATTTTTCCTGATACCAGTGTGGCGATTATTTTCTCAAAGTGAGCGTAAACAGATCCATTTAGCATTTTTTTGATTTTCCAAATATTTTCTATGTATACCCGTTTGTATACGAAACAGTTACATTTCTAGGCGCTATGGAGTTTTTGAAATATGTGAAAAAATGGATGTACTCGCCACCAAATTCCGAGAGCGTTGTGACAGAATTGTTGGTTTTCCTCTTGGGTGCATTCTGAACTAAATATATATCATTAGTGTTCGTCCTATAGTTCATGTTTTTCTCTTTTTGTGTTCTTACGTGAGTGTTTTTTATAGCGTGAGTGTTTTTATGGCACTTGGTATTAACCAAGTGACATATTCTAGTATTAACTAGAATAGTTAATATATTAACTATTAAGCATATTCTGGTATTAACTAAGCTAGGACGATGAAATTTGGCAGGTGTATCAGGGACCGGACCAGATTAAATTAGAAATAGTCGTTTTACCGACTTGATCATCTGGGGGCGAGTGGAGGGCCGATTAATTCGGAAAAATATAAAAAATGAAGTATTTTTAACTTACGAACAAATGATGGGATCTTAATAAAATTTGATGTTTGGAAGAATATTGTGTCTCAGAGCTCTTATCTTAAATCCCGACCAGAGCCGGTGACATTGGGGGGAGTTGGAGGGGGGAACCTAAAATCTTGGAAAACACTTAGAGTGGAGGGATAAGGATGAAAGTTGGTGGGAAAAATAAGCACAAGTCCCATATACATGATTGACATAACCAGAACGGATCCTCTCTCTTCGGGGGAGTTGAGGGGAGGAGAGTTAATTCTGAATTTTTTTTTAAAAATGAGGTATTTTTAACTTACGAAGGAGTGATAGGATATTAATGATTTTTGATGCTTGGAAGGATATTGTGTCTTGGAGCTATTTAAATCCTGAACGGATCTCGTAACATTGGAAGGAGTTGGGGGGGCTAAAATCTTGGAAAACGCTTAGAGTGGATGGATAGGAATGAAACTTGATGGAAAAAATAATTATAAGTCCTAGAAACGTGATTGACATAACCGGAACGGATCCGCTCTCTTTTGGGGAGTTGGGGGGGGGGGGTTAATTCCGAAAAATTAAAAAAATGAAGTATTTTTAACATACGAAGGAGTGATCGGATCTTAATGAATTTTGATGTTTGGAAGGATATCATGTCTCAGAGCTCTTATTAAATCCCGACCGGATCTGGTGAAGGGGAAGTTGGGGGGGGGAATCTAAAATCTTGGAAAACACCTTCTAAATTTCATCGTCCTAGCTTACCTGGAAGTACCTAAAATAGCAACACCGGGACAGACAGCCAGGCCGACAGAATTTCCTTACTTACAGTTCATTAGCACGAAGTGTTTGATTTCTTGAGAACAAACCCTTTACAAAAAAGAAAAAGAAAGAACGAAAGGAGTATCATTGGGCCCTCTCTCTTAGTCATCCCTCCAAAACAGTAAACCAAATATCAGAGGACGCATAACGTAAGCAGCTGTGTATAAGCCTCATTTTGGAGGCAGTTTATGGCTTGCAGGAATGATATTAAAGTCTACATGCCAAGGAATTCGTAACAATTCTCAGCGGTGTGCTTCGGAGCTAGCAAACTACAACATCGTTTTCGAACACGATTTGAAATTGACACGTAATTTTTCTTTTTCCGTCATTAGGAGTCATATGTAACATTTAAAAAAGAGTAAAAAGAAGGCAACCTAGTTTTATTACGGAAAATATTTAGCCATTTACCAACAGGATTTTTTGGGTAAGATGTAAAGTAATTTGTTCTTCATGTTTGATAGTTTCAACCACTACTAACGTGGAACGCCACGTGTTGTACTCAGTTCCACTGCACTTGGAACAACTCTGCCAAGCTTTGTACCCGCCATCTGATGGCATGTGCCAAATTACCATCTCATTGGGTCATCAGCCAACCTCACTCTTTGTTTGTGTTAAGTGTGATTTATGATTCCGTTTTTATAAATTTCTTTGTTTGAGTTCGAAACACAGGCTCTATTGACACTTCTGCGGAAAGAGCTGAATAAGAAAAAATTCAGCCTTGTCTCATGACACTTATGTGAGACTGAATAGTTGTTTACAATAGATCTGCCTGTAGTTCAGTTAAGCAAGATATCCACACTCGATAGATTGTAGATAGCATGTCTGGAAAAATTACCGAATTTCAAAGACAGATGTACCGAAGAAGTGGGAAACTGATTGAGAACAGAAAAAAATTAGAAAGTATTCCCAACCGTTAAGATTACAGCGGTACAACTGTATACTCTCCAGAGAAAAATTTAGAAAGGTCTGAAGAAGCGTTATATAACTACAAGCCCCCCCCCCCCAATTGATCACCCTTTATTTCATTCGATTAATCTCTCACTTTTTTACTTATTACAATCTTTCTTAAATATCTCCTTGAACTAGTTAACCTAAAACTAAGGATGACGTCATACCTAGATTCACAAAGTTGGTTTGTTAAATATATTACATTTTATTTTTTCTCGATTGCCTAATGACGTCACAAATAATTTTAATTTAATCGTGTAAAACTCTATGACGTCATTCACAATATCAATAAGAGTTGTAGATTATTCAACTTCAGTACAAAAATAGACACCAGAGAAGTGAATAGTTATGTCAAATACACGCCATAGAAGTGAAAAAAGTAGACACACCATGTTAGATTTAAATTACAATGCTGCAGTAGCCAACATCAAAAGAAAAGCAGAAATTCTGAATCTTCTGAATCCTTCTGAAATTCTGAATCTTTTAATTTTATTTGTAGATTCCAACGTTGAGTATGCTGTCACTGAACTTCTTCTGAAAGCCGGGGCAAATCCTAAATGCTGGTTTCAAGTACCCACTTGCGACGTTGATTCCAACGTTGAGTAAGCTGTCATTGAACTTCTTGTGAAAGCCGGGGCAAATCCTAAAGACTGCTTTGAAGTACCCACTTACGAGACTGAATTAAACAAAACAAGTTTTTCTTTTTCAAACAAGTATGGGGTCAAACGCCTTTGCATGTTGCCGTTAGGAATGGAAGAGTTGATTTATGTGATTTACTTATTTTGTATGGTGCCGAAGTGGATGGAATAAATTTAAATAATGAAACACCTTTAGTTACTGCGATAAAAGCCAATAATTCAGAAATGGTCAAGTATCTTTTGAAAAGTGGGGCAAACCCAAACTGTTCTCAGTGTTTGCACCATGCAGTTAGTGAAGGAAAACAAAATTTATGTCAGTTACTTATCTCGTATGGTGCCAAAGTGGATGCAATTAATAGTCATTGTGAAACACCTTTAGTTACTGCTATATTAGCCAATAATTCCGACATGGTCAAGTATCTTTTGGAAAGAGGGGCAAACCCAAACTGTTCTCAGTGTTTGCACCATGCAGTTAGTGAAGGAAAACAAAATTTATGTCAGTTACTTATCTCGTATGGTGCCAAAGTGGATGCGTTGAATGCACATAATACAACACCTTTATTTCAGGCAATACAACAAAATGATTTGGACATTGTCAAGTATCTTTTGGAAAGTGGAGCAGATCCAAACTATGCTCAATGTTTGCTCCGTGCAGTTAGTCAAAGAAACAAAAATTTATGTCAGTTACTTATCTCGCATGGTGCCAAAGTGGATGCGTTGAATGCATGTAATACAACACCTTTAAATCAGGCAATACTACAAAATGATTTGGACATTGTCGAGTGTTTTTTGGAAAGTGGAGTAGATCCAAACTGTGCTCAGTGTTTACACCATGCAGCTCGGGAAGGAACAGCTGATATGTGTCGATTGCTTTTCTTGAAAGGTGCAGATTTAAATGCAATGAATGAAAATAATGAAACTCCTTTAATGTTAGCTATCAATGAGGCATTACAACAATCAGAGCTATGTCGTCTTAGGATTCCTAATTTACACGATATAATTACCTGTAACTCTCATTTACACGATAAGGTGTTTTTTTTTAAACATTTTTCCTATTATAATAAGTACCAGCTAGTGAGTCGTTTACTCACTAGCTTGAATAGTCAAATATTTGATTTGCCAGCAAATTCAGTGTAATGTAAATGTTTCTAGTGAATCGTTACTGTTGGTACTTTCTATGGTCAATAGATATCTATGCGATCCCCCTTTTGCACAATGCCAAACATTGGAAGATGTATGTCGACAGGCGATATTCAAGCAAAATAAAGATACTGATTTATCCAGAGTATATAAATGCATGAAGAGTTTGGACATACCAAGTTGCTTAGTTTTTGAAGAACATTTGAAATTTCTTTTGACAGTACCCCCCACAACATTTATACGTCTGTTGGAAGAAACTGATAGAAAAAAATTAACAGATGTTTCATTACCAAAAAGAAAGAGTGATGAAACAGATTTTGAGGGTGTACAGTCGAAACAGACGTAAACATTGAAGAAAGAGGTGAACTGAAAAGAGATTAAATTGAAAAAGTTATTCAATGGTAAATCCAAGAAGCATAGATAAAAAGTGACATGAAATAACTATTGGTCATGACTAAAAATTATTCTATTAAAAATTGTTTGTATTCTCATTCAAAATTTTTATGCTTTTTGTGCTTGCTTCTTTTGGTTGTTTGATTGCTTCTTCATTAATTTTTTTTTGTACTTTGAATCGTTTTTTTCTCAAATAAACCTAGACTTCTTATTATCTATAGACTTATAAGAGCAGATTGAAAGAGAAATGCATTTAGAAAACCTTAAACACTCTTTGGGGGACTCTCGAGATACTAGCCCCTACAACACGAAGAAGACGAAATGGACGGAGGACCTATAGTGGCGTATTGGGATTGTATCTCCGGCTGGTAATTCGAGACCAGAGTTCAAACTCAGCAGCAACAACACATTGGAGGCCTTAGGATTTGATTCTGGTAATGATTTTATGTAAAAAACATTACAAAAAATCCTGCAAAAATTACTCGAAATCCTAGTAATTTAGGATTTTTATACACCTAGGATAATATACGGTGTAATTTCAGTTAAAGCATAAGATTTTTGGGATATCACAAATATAGGGAAAGTATCACATGTATATAGCTTTGCAGGTTTGTATATACTGTATGAACCAAAATGTATGGGAACTATATAAGAGAGGAAACTGACACTAGTGTGGACGATTGAACGCTTCAATACAACCACTTCTTTATTTTGGACCGCCTTACATGCCATTTTACTTGTTATTAGTATTTTTTTTTTGTTAGAAGCTTCCTTTTGCTCACATATAACCTGGTCAATGGCCAAAGACTCCATAGATCCATTCTGGCTACGCTTACACCTATCATAGCAATACTTGAGCTGTTCCATAGCAATGTTTAAATTAGAAATCTACAAAACAAACAGACACAAATCTGAAATAGTATATTGATGATGGGTGCAAATACAGGATTTAGTTACGGCAGGGGGAGAGAAGAGGAAGAAGCTATTTTGACAAAAACACAAATATTAGTCGACGTATATGGATAATGCAAGGAAATTACAATATTTCGGGAAAGAGCCCAAATTTCCCCTCTGTGGCTAATTATTGGTCATTTAAACATGAAGTTGTAAGACTCGCACGCGAAACTCAATACTATCTCTAAGGCACTTTTTAGGTAAAAACATCATCATGCTACACCAATTCTATTTTGACATCTAAGCAGTACTCAGGAATTTACAAAAGTTTTATTGCCCATTCATACCCTAATCCGGGAAAGATTTATCCTATATCATTAAAAGGATCACACATTTCTCTTCATACCCCTGACACATAAGTTAAGATCGTTTTAGGCATTTTTGAGATAATTACATAAAATTGTCCCTGATTATAGATAGATCTCGCAAAACATTTTAGAAAACGGTAATATGTTTGGACTTATTGTCATTTTAAAAGAAGACTTATCATTTTGTTTGCCCAAAGAAGTTTTTTTTGCCACCCACAGAGCAGTAATTAAGAAATTATTCATGTTTCTAAGAACATTTGCGAATATGGAACTCCCCTTGGGTGCAAAATATGAGACAAAAAAGGTTATTCAAAATGAATAGGCATATTCATAATGTGTACTAGTAACCACCATATCCATGTAATTCCCAGAACTATATGCAACTCATTGCTGATCCGAGCGACATTGCGAAAATATCTAGAGAAATAAAAGAATAATTACAAAAAATAGAATGAAAAATCATTTATGTATAAGCAAAAGCCAATTTCTTTGTTTTTGAACACTGCATGAGAAACAGACCAAATGAATGAATTTACCTCACCATGTCAATCAATTTGTCCGGTACTTCATGTTCCCATTAAAACAGTAACAACGAACCGTATTAGCAATAAACCCCTCTTCTCCATTTTATCTTCTTTTCCACTTTCGTATAAAATTCAAATAAAAGTTCTCTGATTTTATGCTGTTTTTCTATGACATATTTATAGATAGCAGTGCTGAAATAATCCCATATTCTTAATGTAGGAATAACAGTGCCGTACCACGGGCAGTTTTAGGGGGGCAGAGGGAGCACTTGCCCCGGAAACAGATATTTTGGGGGTGCAAAAATTCCAAGAAATAATCTAATGGTTATGATTTTGTAATTTCTCAAGTTTTATTTCTAATAATTTTCAAGAATTTGAACATGTATATCTACATGAGTAAATTCACTTTGAATAATATTTCTTAGGTAAAACCAAACTGAAACTTAAACTAGACCTACGTTGCCTGAGCAATGTGAAGTGCTGCGGGAAACTTTGTCCGGCTTCGCCAAATAAAGTGTTGCGAGAGCAACAATTTGGTTTTCTTTCTTTGCTGTCGGTTAAACGCTGAAGTTGTCAGCGTATCGAAGCTTTTAAAACATTATGGTCAAAGAAGAACCCGATCAGTAATCACATGATCAAAGGCTATTCCTCAGCGTTGAAAAAAACAACAATAACAAAAGAATATCGAAAGAAGGGACTAGATTGACTTTGCAGCCAGTTGAACTTTATCCTTTTCAATCGTAGACATCGTGACGGATCAAGACTTGGAACAAGATTATACTACCAACTAGATCATATAAGATATTGTTCATTTTTGTTCAGTTTTCAGTCAGAGTTCAAGGAGTTAACAACAAAACCAGATTTCATTTCTTTTGGATAACATCCATGCTTACATCTAGACAAATTGTGTAACTAACTAGTTTAAACCACGATTGAAATAACGTTTCTCTCCTGCGTGGCTTTGAGCCAATATTGTGATATTTTTCGAATGGTGATAAAAAAAGTCTTATTGCTAATTAACGATACTCGATCAAATCAAGGAGTGATAAAGGTTTTACATTTTGCACTTTGATAAGTTTATAAGGGTGTAAAAGGCAGTCCAAACACGAGAGGCCGAGAAAATGCAAAGTGCCCAGTTCTTGCAAGAAATCAATTTTAAACTGGATTTATTACCGGTGCTTTCGCAGAAAGTTAATACGATTCCTGAACTTTCGGATAGCATTGATGCCATATAAGTACAGTTAAGTAGCATTATTACGCAGTTATCTAACAATGCTAAGACAAATGATGAAATTTAAAAAAGAGCTGGAAAATGTGAAATCTAACCTAGCAGTCTCTTATGAACGAGCCAACAAGCTCGAAGCAGATCAGAAAAGAACGAATTTAATCTTCTATAATTACACCCCTCAACAACTCGGCGATTATACTCTGAAGCAAGAAATAACGGGGTTATTAAATACCCCGTATTGTACGTCTATGCCGTCTCTCAGAATAAATCGAAGTGATATACTTGACATTTTTAGATTGAAATCAGGGCCGATAGTAGTAAAGCTAAACTCGGTTGAAATCAGAGACTATATTTTAAGAAACAGCTCCGTATTAAGAAGGTTTGGTTTATCGGTGGCTCCGGATTACACAGCTATACAAAGAGAGGCCCGTAAACATTTAAAGGAAATGTTGACTCTCGCGCAAAATGACGGCCGTGATGCAAAGTTACGAGGTGACAAATTATTCATCCAAGGCCGAATATTCAGGTACGATGGAAATTCAATAGTCGAGATTAAGCGTAATTTGAAGCCAGTACAAAATTCTGGTCCACCCTTTAGTGCTAGGCTCCCAAATGATCCCAATAATATTCCGACGAGGCTAGTTAGTGATGCCAGTGATAGTGATACTGAGACATTGGTACCATCGACCAGCACTCCTCAGGCAGTATCGACAGCTAAAAGACCTGCTAGTGCTATTGTCAGCCCAAATGACTTGTATCGACCAGGTACTCGTAATGTAGCACCCAAAGGAAGCCATTCGCCAAGAAAGAAGTTTAATGAAAGACATCGTGGTGGTTTTTCACGTGATTTTTATGACAATAAACACCGAAGTGTGTTAGCGGATATAAATAACCGCAGTCGTGAGTATTATCATGTTGCCTTTTCCCCGACTAAGACTAGTAACGAGCAATCTCAACCAAAGGCTAGTGATGTTAACGTGCTAACAGAAGGCGTAGAAACATAGGATATAGATGTGAAATGTGGGAAGCAATTAATTTTTGGTGTAGTGTATATACCTCCACAGAATAGTTCGTATAATCGAGAAAATACTTGGAAAATTTTAGGAGAAGAATTTTCGTTAATACAAAAAAGTTATAAAGATCTGGAGTGTGTGTTAATGGGGTATTTCAATGCTTATACCGGCCTGGAGGCTGAGATCCCAGACGTGTTGATCCCAGATTTTGGTGATTTTGTCCCAATTTGTTGTAGAATACCACGAAGCAACAAGGATGAAAAAAGAAAAATAAATGTATGGGGAAGAAAGCTCCTGGCGTTTTGTGGGGAACATGGTCTGATGATTACGAATGGTAGGTTTGGGAATGATAAGGGTAGGGGCGAGTTCACTTGCCTTTTGGGTCCAACTCCAAGTGTTGTAGATTATGTACTAATTAATACGCAATTTGTACCTGAATCAATAAATATGGGAGCATTAGATTTAGTTGGATCTGATCATAGAGCTATTATGCTTGAGGTGAAGATTGGGCAGTTTGTGGACCACGGTTCACGAGTAAGAAATTTCTACAATGCGGATTATAGAAAAATAGGTTTAGAAAAACGAATTAGAAATGATTTGACAGATAAAGATATTGAGGCATTTAAAAGGGAGCTCTTGGAGTCGCGTGTAAAAAATAAGTTGAAAGCGTTAGAAGACAATGAAAAAGATGCACATAATGTAATTATGCTGTTAAATGAAATAATGGGCAGTTGTGCAGAATCATGTGGCCTGACTAAAAAATTAAAAAAGGATGAGGGATATTTTGACTTGGATTGCAAGTTAATGAAAGAATAATCGAAATATTTATTAAATCGTTTGAATGAATTTGATAGCGCGGAAGATCAAAGTCTGAGATTGGCTAAATACAAAGATAAAAGAGGAGAATATAAAAGTTTAATAAAAAGAAAAAAAGAGTACGAGAATAAGAAGAAACTGGACTTTGCTGATGATTTTAGAAATAAGGACTTTAAAAAGTTTTGGGGCTATATAAAGAATGATAGTGGAAGGGGAAATGTTAATACCCAGGCTGTTCCGGATGCTGATTCATGGCCTGATTACCTAAATAATTTGGAAAGTGATTGTGCAGATCTTCAGGAGGTAGCGCATACCCCAGAGATGGTTATTTATCCTATGAGGGAACATGATTACGATTTAGTGGGTGATGTGAATGGCCAAGAGATTAAGTCAATATTTAAGAATTTAAAAGGTGGTACTGCTGCGGGTGTTGATGGTATACCAATATTGTTATTTAAGAATTTTCTTTCCATTTTGATGCCGATAATTGTTCTTCTTTGTAATAAGGTGTTAAAGTCAGGGCAATGGCCAAGCGCTTGGAAGACATCATTGTTAATACCACTTTTTAAGAGAGGAAACCCGAAGGCTCATGAAAATTATCGTTTAATAGCGCTTGTCCCTGCTTTAAGTAAGGTTTTGGAGAAAATATTAGATACCAGGCTTTCCAATTGGTTAAATAAAAATAATTTAATACATGAGGAACAAGGAGGTTTCAGGACAGGGTATGGGACGATAGATAGTTTGTTTATTTTAAAGGCATTAATAGATAAATATGGAAAGGGTAAAACTTGTCTTTATGTGGGATTTCTGGATCTCCATAAGGCTTTTGATAGTGTCGGCAGAGAGTTATTGAATGATGCCATGCTAAATATTGGCCTTCCCCATTCATTTGCTAGATTGATAGTGAGCATGTATACTTGTGTGAGTGGAATCATTCAAGTTGGTAATAGGTTTTCGAAGCTTTTTGATATTAAGCGGGGAGTAAAACAGGGCAGCACCCTTTCACCTAAGTTGTTTAATATTTTTATTAATGATGTTGTTAACTTTCTAGAGAATAGATGGGCTCCGAAAGTTAGCCTAGGGACTCAAAAACCATCTCTCTTATTATTTGCAGATGATATTGCTTTGGTGGCTAATAAACCACAAGATCTACAGACTCTTTTGAATCTCATAGAAAAATATTTGCAGATAAAAAAAATTAAGGCTGAATACTGAAAAGAGCGAAGTTGTTATTTTTAAAAAAAGGAGGGTTGGGGGCGATGAAAAATATACATTTAAATTTAATAATAAGGAACTATTTATAAGTAAAAGAATAAAATATTTAGGCTTTATCTTATTGGATAATGGAAGCCTAAGGAGTCATGTTGATGAAATAATTAAGAGAGGTAGGGTGGCCATGTCAGCAATATTTAGAAACCCGACGATAATGGGGATTAAAAACCTAAAAATGCATAAAAGAATATTTAACACAAACATTTTACCCGTGATAGAATATGGAGCAGAGATATGGGGTGGAGAAACGGTGCAGCAACTGGAGTCCCTTCAGCTCCAGTATTATAAAAGAGTGTTTGGTCTACATCAGACAACTCATTCACAGATTCTGAAAGGTGATATGGGCCTGTTTTTTTTAAAGCTACGTAGGTATATTTTAATGCTTAGATTCTGGTAGAAGTTAACTAAGAGTAATGAAGATAGACTAGTAAGAGCGGCATATGAAGAGATGTTGAAATGTGGTTTAAAAACCTCGTGGCCATCCCGAATTAAATCATTACTAGATAAATGTAGGAATGGCTTATTTATGGAATAATGGTCTTTGCTCTAGTGATGTACCAACAAATTTAGAAAGCCAGGTGCGATTTATATTAGAGAGTCAGGAAATTCGGCATTGGCAAGGGCTGGTTTTAGATTCTACAACCCTACAACATTATAATCAGGCAAAACCTAGTTTTGGAGAGGAAGTTTATTTTAAATTTAATTTACCGGCTATGATCCTACGTCGTTGGATTCAGCTTAGGGCGAATTAGTTTCCAATCCAGAACAGGCAAAAAACTTTCGACAAAAATAAAATGATAGTTGGTCCTGATAGGCGGTATGTTTGTCCCCTTTGTAATGATGATGATGAAGATTTGGATCATTTTCTCCGGGAATGCCCGGTGCTCTTGGATTTACGGGAAATTTATTTGCATGGGATTAATTTGATGCTTCCGGGTATTCTACAAAATAGTAACCCAACCACAATATTTCGAGTGGGAGTATATATAGATAAATCCTTAATAAGAAGAAAAAGTTTTATATGATTATTTTCTTTTGTTGTTAGATTAGGCACTTTTTGCGTTGAATTCTGCTTTTTTGTGCGTGTTTGTAATTCTTACTGTTGTTAATTTCCTTGCTTGTTTGTTATTTATTTATATTTTTGTGTGTATATGGCCCATGGGTTTTTGAAATACACCTATCTATCTATCTATCTATATATACAAGTTTTTGATATCTTTTCCTTTTTTGCAACCCCCCTCCAAAAAATATCCCCGCACACCTGAAAGAAAATCCTGGATATGACCCTCATAAGGACCTAAGAGACAAATGTAAAATAGGTTCATAAGTAATTTGTTACTAACCTGCCGCTCCACCGAGTCCTGTTTTCACAGTATCTGTGCTAACTTCCCTAATATATGGAGCAAGCTCTGGCTTTACAAAGACATATAAACAAACGCCAACTAATTGAACAGATGTCAAAAGTCCGTATTTTCTATCTCTTGACAAAACTTTCTCCAGCTCTATTGCCCAAGATCGAGCATTTTCAGAACTAAAACAAGAAAAACAGGAATAATATTTATTTATTCGTAAACATCTATCCTAAGAAATGACTGTATTTCATATGTAAATATTGCCGATACCTTAAGGAAGGCAACTAAAGCCTTGTTTTTTTGTTTGTTTTTTTTTAGTATTATACCATTGTAAGTTCATGAAAACAGGTCTCTTAGCCAGAAGGAATAATTGAATAGTCCCTACTTAATGATAAGATTACATATATATAAAATATAATAAAAGGCCAACGCTCATCATTGAAAACTTTTGCCCAGGAGAAACCGGCTGCAGCTGGCCTTTTAGGGAGGTGCACACGTGCCGTTTTAGCCTAAAATGGATTCGAAGTGATAATTTTTGTTAATAACTAGTAAACTAGGTAAACAAAAAATCGATAGATAATGATGATTTGCAAAGTGAATGAATGCACTGAAGCGAAGCAAAAGTAAAGTAATGAGTCTGAGTCCGTTGATTTTTGAATTAAAATGGAATAGTTGTGGGCATCAAGTCATGGCTAATTGTAGAAAAAGCCAAGACAGATAAGTTGTCGGAAGAAAAAAATTTGCACAGGTTCAAAAAATTGTATCAGATCACAATAACAAATCAAGGCTTGGAAGCGTGGGCACTCGGAAAGACGGAGGAGGGTTTATTAGATGTTTTCCGGAGAATTTGCCTACGGATTGTTAGGGCACCCGTCTGTCTGGCTGGATTTGAAACAGTAGGTTGTACGAAAAGTATGGTTCTATCCTGCTTTCTAGGGTTACAATGAGAGAAAGGTTGAGATAGCTAGGGCATGTTCTGCATATGAAGAATAACAGATTGCCGAAGATTGTCTTTTTCAGCCAACCGTCTAGAGATAAACGGAAAGCAAGTCATTCACGGTTAGGGTGGGAAGATGTCATAAAGAACGATTTAAGGGACATGGGAACTTCCTGGGAGGTTGTAAAGATGAAGGCTTTGAATAGATTGGGATGGAGGAGGAACGTGCGTAGCTGTGTTGGCCTCAGGCGGCTTGGTGCTGCGGTGAGTTGTTAATAGTGGTAGTAGTAAGCTTTCAGAGAACGGTGAGGGTGGCGTTGAATTGAACCGAAATACATTATGTATATATAGGTTATCAAAAGAGTGTATTAGTAATTTTACACGGCTAAGTCAAGTTCTGTGGATGAAAGATGACAATCTGTCAAAGACCGTCCTTTTCGGCCAACCATCTAAGGGTCAAACAAAAGCAGTTTGTCCCCGAATTAGGTAGGAGATGATCGTAATTTTTTTTAAGGGAAATGGGAACTTCTTGGGAGGGTACAAAGAGGGAGGCTTTAAAAAGATTAGAATGGAGGAGCGTGCGCAGCTGTGTCGCCCTGAAGCGACATAGTGCTGCAGTGAGTTGTTAGTAATAGTAGCGATTTGATACGTTTGGCGGTAGACACTTCAAAAATACTCTTTTCACGAAACCTGAGAAATGTACGACACCACAGTACTTTACCATTTTAACATGAGTGAATACTTCACATTTTAAGGGGCACTACAATTTATTCACGATTATCACTTTAAAGCCCCCTGGCTTTTCAAGAAAAAGCGCATAACGTTATCAGCACTCTGTTTTATTTAAACTTTTGGATTAGATTAATAGGAGCCGTCAGATTTTTTTTTTCAATTTGAAACGTCTCGTTCAAAAGAAAACCTATTATTTTAGATGTGTACAAAGGGGATGAAAAATCATCAACTTGCCGTTTTTTCCAACTTAAAAAAAAGTAAAATAGAAACCCTCTTCTAGGCAAAGCAACCATTTCCAATTGAATCTCAACATACTATCAGCGTATCTAAAATGTCACTTCTTAAATGAACACAAGTTTAAAGACAAATTAGTTAAGATTTGCAACAGGACACCAAAACACTACAACGTGGACTTAAGTCGCCGAGTAAGAACTTGGCCCATTTTCGCCCTGATTGTTTTTGGATCGTTTTTCATTGGCTCGTTTTCTCATGAAACCACAGCAGTTCATTTTTACGACAAGTCAGTTCTTGGTAAACTTCTACATTGACTCTAAAATTTAAACGATGTCAGAGAAACCACTACAACCCTCTTCCAGGTTTCTACGACCATCCGTTCTATAAGGTATGGACAGGAAAATAAATAGTAAATAGAAGATAGGATAGGAAATAGAAGAAAATAGGAAGATAAATAGGAAAAAATTAATAGGAAATAAATAAATAGGAAATAAATAAATAGGAAAAAATAAATAGGAAGATAAAAATAGGAAAAAATTATAGATAAATAGAAGAAAATAGGAAAATAAAACATATGTGAGACACAACACTCTTAACTAAATCGACACTACTGCGATGACACTGACAATTTAAAAGCCTAACTCTATGATGAATTTCAAGGTAGCATCTTTGTAGAGTGCGACCCACTTAAGAGCCAATAGCCCTTACTCTACTCATGTGGCGGCTTGGGCCTTGGGTGCTTGCAATGGGTAGACTTAGGAGATTTTGATTCCCAAGAATTAGAATACACAAAGGATATGTCTCCCATTGAAATGGCTGTGAAGAGCAGGTGCAACTATTGTGAAATGGATACAAGATGTACAAAACTGTCATCTATTTAATTTATCACATTTAACCTTGTTTTGTCCTTTCAAAAAGCCTTTCAGAAGTACATTCTGACAAATGGACAACTAAAAAGATAAAAAAAATTACAAGGATAAGTAAACTAATGGCCAGAGAATTTACAATCTCACCTAGCAGCCATTATGTTTGAAGCATTTAGATCCACCATTTCTTCAAAGCCAATGGCATAAATATCTACTTCATCTTCATTAACAGGAGCTTCTTCAACATCCACAAGAGCTGCAATAAAAAAGAAAATTCTCCTTCGTTTACTAAATTAAAGTCTGGTTTCATTCCGCAAATAAAACAACACCCAAGCTGCTTATGAGCAATTATGATGCAAGAGACTTAAAAAAAATTAAATATAGGTAATGCATCTGCATAACTTAATAGACTTAATTCACAGAGATCAAGGCTTAACCCACCAGAAATCTGTTTTGTAACCTTAGAAGGCAAAGTGTTAAATAATATCGGACTTAAAACCGAACCTTGTCGAAGTCCTCTATTAAGTTTAACTAAGTCTCTCAAGTCCACGTTTCACTCTTAAATAGCAATTGGAATACCATTGAAAGTTCTTAAGCTGAACTGGCGCGAAATGACAACAAACAACAAAGAGAGATAAAACTCTACAAAAACAAGAGTTAAGAGCTCATATGGCACTTGTGACGAGGCAAGAAGAGCTAAGAGCCAAGAGCTCATATGGTATGAGCTCTAACAAAATTCTAAGAGCCAATAGATTGATTTAAAAGGAAAATCAGAGGCTTGATGACGGTCGGGTTTTAAAATAAGAGCTCTGAGTCACGATGTCCTTCTAAATATCAAAATTCATTAAGATCCGATCACCCACTAGTAAGTTATAAATACCTCATTTTTTCTAATTTTTCCTCTCCCTTTAGCCCCCCAGATGGTCGAATCTGGGAAAACAACTTTATCAAGTCAATTTGTGCAGCTCCCTGACACGCCTACCAATTTTCATCGTCCTAGCACGTCCCGAAGCACCAAACTCGCCAAAGCACTGAACCCCTCCCCCCAACTACCCCAGAGAGCGAATCCAGTACGGTTACGGCAATCACGTATCTACGACATTTGCTTATTCTATCCACCAAGCTTCATCCTGATTCCTCCACTCTAAGCGTTTTCCGAGATTTCCGATTTACCCCTCCAACTCCCCCCAATGTCAACAGATCTGGTCGGAATTTGAAATAAGAGCTCTGAGACATGAGTTCCTTCTAAAAATCAAATTTCATTAAGATCCGGTCACCCGTTCTTAAGTTAAAAATACCTCAATTTTTCTAATTTTTCCAAATTAACAACCCCTAGCTCCCCAAAGAGCACGGATCCGTACCAATTATGTCAATCTCGTATCTATAACTTGTGCTTATTCTTCCCATCAAGTTTCATCCCGATCTCTCCACTCTAAGCGTTTTCCAAGATTTCCGGTTTCCAAGATTTCTGTTTACCCCCTCCAACCCTCTATGTCCCCGGATCCAATTCAAATTGAAAATAGAGCATCTGAGACATAAAATTCTTCTATATATCAAGTTTTATTAAGATACGATCACCCATTCGTGAGATGCCTTGCTTTTCACGTTTTACAAGAATTCCGGTTTCCAAGATTTCTGTTTACCCCCTCCAACCCTCTATTTCCCCGGATCCGATTCAAATTGAAAATAGAGCATCTGAGACATAAAATTCTTCTATATATCAAGTTTTATTAAGATCCGATCACCCATTCGTGAGATGCCTTGATTTTCACGTTTTACAAGAATTGCGGTTTCCCCCTCCAACTCCCTTCAATGTCATCGGGTCTAGTCGGGATTTAACAAAGTGTTCTAAAGCACAAGATCCTTCTAGATATCAAATTTTATTAAGATCTGATCAACTGTTCTTAAGTTACAAATACCTCATTTTTTCTAATTTTTCCGAATTACTTCCCCCCCCCCCACTCCACCAAAGAGAGCGGATCCGGTCCGGTTATGTCAGTCGCCTATCTTGGACTTGTGCTTATTCTTTCCACCAAGTTTCATCCTGATCCCTTCACTTTAAGCGTTATCCAAGATTCCCCCCCCCCCCTAATGACACTGGATCCGGTCGGGATTTAAAATAAGAGATCTAATTTTTCCAAATTAACAGCCCCCCGCTCCCCAAAGAGAACGGATCCGTTCCAATTATGCCAATCACATATCTAGAATTTGTGCTTATTCTTCCCATCAAGTTTCATCCCGATCTCTCCACTATAAGCGTTTTCCAAGATTTCTGTTTCCCTCCTCCAACCCCCATGTCCCCGGATCCAACTCGAGCAGAAAATGGAGCATCTGAGACATAAGATCCATCTATATATCAAGTTTCATTAAGATCCGATCACCTATTTGTAAGATAAAAATACCGCAATTTTCACGTTTTCCAAGAATTCCAGTTTCCCTCTCCAAACCCCCCCCCCCCCCAATGTCACAGAATCTGGTCGGAATTCAAAATAAGAGCTTTAAAGCACAAGATCCTTCTAAATATCAAAAATCATTAAAATCTGGTCACCCTTTCGTAAGTTACAAATACCTCATTTTTCCGAATTACCCCCCCCCCCAACCAAATCCACCAAAGAGAGCGGATCCGGTCCGGTTATGTCAGTCACGTATCTTAGACTTGTTTTTATTCGTCCCTTCCAGTTTCATCTTGATCTCTCCGCATTAACTATTTTATAAGATTTCCGCCCCCCCCCCAACTGCCCCCCAATGACACTGGATCCGGTTGAGATTTAAAATAAGAGATATGAGTTACGAGGTCCTTCTAAATATGAAGTTTCACGAAGATCCGATTACTCCTTCGTAAGTTAAAAATACGTCATTTTTTCTAATTTTCAGAATTAACCCCCCCCCCCAATGACACTGGATCCGGTTGAGATTTAAAATAAGAGATATGAGTTACGAGGTCCTTCTAAATATGAAGTTTCACGAAGATCCGATTACTCCTTCGTAAGTTAAAAATACGTCATTTTTTCTAATTTTCAGAATTAACCCCCCCCCCCCAATAGATCGGATCCGTTCCAATTATGTCAATCACGTATCTAAGACTTCTGCTTATTTTTCCCACCAAGTTTCATCCCGATCCCTCCACTCTAGGTGTTTTCCAAGATTTTAGGTTCCACCCCCAAAACTCCCCCCAGTCACCAGATCCGGTCAGGATTTAAAACAAGAGCTTTGAGACACGACATCGTTCTAAATATCAAATTTCATTGAGATCCAATCACCCGGTCGTAAATTAAAAATACCTCACTTTTTATAATTTTTCAGAATTAACCCCTCCCCCCGCCCCCAAAGAGAGCGGATCCGTTCCGTTTATGTCAATCATGTATCTAGGACTTGTCCTTATTTTTCTCACCATGTTTCATCCCGATCCCTCCACTCAAAGTGTTTTCTAAGATTTTAGGTTTCCCCTCCCAAATCCCCCCCCCCCCAATGTCACCAGATCCGGTCGGGATTTAAAATAAGAGGTCTGAGACACGATAATATCTTAGACTTGTTTTTATTCGTCCCTTCCAGTTTCATCTTGATCTCTCCGCATTAACTATTTTATAAGACTTCCGGCCCCCCAACTGCCCCCCAATGACACTGGATCCGGTTGAGATTTAAAATAAGAGATATGAGTTACGAGGTCCTTCTAAATATGAAGTTTCATGAAGATCCGGTTACTCCTTCGTAAGTTAAAAATACGTCATTTTTTTTAATTTTCAGATTTAACCCCCCCCCCCCCAATAGATCGGATCCGTTCCAATTATGTCAATCATGCATCTAAGACTTCTGCTTATTTTTCCCACCAAGTTTCATCCCGATCCCTCCACTCTAGGCGTTTTCCAAGATTTTAGGTTACACCCCCCAAACTCCCCCCAGTCACCAGATCCGGTCAGGATTTAAAACAAGAGCTTTGAGACACGATATCCTTCTAAATATCAAATTTCATTGAGATCCAATCACCCGGTCGTAAATTAAAAATACCTCACTTTTTATAATTTTTCAGAATTAACCCCTCCCCCCGCCCCCAATTACCCCAAAGAGAGCGGATCCGTTCCGTTTATGTCAATCATGTATCTAGGACTTGTCCTTATTTTTCTCACCATGTTTCATCCCGATCCCTCCACTCAAAGTGTTTTCTAAGATTTTAGGTTTCCCCTCCCAAATCCCCCCCCCCCCCCAATGTCACCAGATCCGGTCGGGATTTAAAATAAGAGGTCTGAGACACGATAACCTTCCAAACATAAAATTTCATTAAGATCTAATCAACCGTTCGTAAGTTAAAAATACTTCATTTTTTCTATTTTTTCCGAATTAACCGGCCCCCACTCCCCCCCCCCAGATGGTCAAATCGAGAAAATGACTATTTCTAATTTAACCTGGTCCGGTCCTTTATACGCCTGCCAAAAAACTTTACATTTCGGTTTATAGTTTCTGATTAGTCAAATTCTTCTACTTTAGGTCCTAAGAAATAACGTGCCCCCCAAACAAAATTCTCAGTAGCCTACGTGACTGACAGGGCTACAAAAAATAAAGGAGCGTTCTGAACTTTGAACAAGGATCACTCGATTAGAAACTGTCTAAGTACTTAGACAACCTTCATCAATCCGTACAAGTGGACAGAAATAGATTTCTAGCGGACGTCTAATTAATTACTGTCAGAAATTTAAGTAATATACTTGATTCTGGACCGGCAATATGTATATTTTCTTATAAAACATTTGAAGAAAAAAAGAAGAGAAACTAAATAGCCGTCCAGACAAAAAAAAAATGTAAATAAAAAAATTAACTTTAATACTCTTATGCTGAAGGGTAATAACTTTTGAAATTAGATCTGTTTTGTAGCAGAAACAGTTATCGATAGTTCAAAATAGCTTTAAAAGAAGAAAATCACCGGCATATATGCACATTCTTCAAAACGTATTGAGGGACTAATCATATTAAGTAACAATAACAATAAAAGCGATTATACACACACACAAAAAACAAGTAAATAAAAAACAATAGCAACTGAAAGTATGATCTTTAATATGTTATTTTGAAAGATACAAGATCTAAGGATTAATACTAATATACACAAACAAGGGCACATCCAGGATTATCGTTAAGGGGCGGGAGTGGGAGTTAACTTTATAAAAACTTTAAAAAACGCATTACAATTTGTTTATATGCATTTTGTTACGTTTTTACGAGTCGGACAAAAATTTTGGGGAGGGAGGATTCAAACTCAGTACCCCCCTCCCGATACAAGTAAAATTACTTACATCTTGACTTAGACAATTTTTGTGCATCAAGCAACCAATCAGCTAGAGAAACATTTTTGTAGACGACGCTTCGAAAGTGATTCCCTCCATTGACGTTATACGTCGCTGCAGAAATACGCAAAGGAACAGGATGTGTGTACTCCGGAAATCGTGAGCAAATTGCTCTAAGAAACGTATTTGAACCTAAAAGTAAGAGATAAATATATATATATATATATATATATATATATATATATATATATATATATATATATATATATATATATATATATATATATATATATATATATCTTGAAAGAATTCTTTTACTTAAAATACTTTATACAAATTTTTGAAGACATAAAAGGAAAAAAAATAACCAGAGCGAAAAAACTATTCGGACATTGTGATGGCGTTCAAAAGACGATCTGAAAAAAGTGCAGGCTGTTACATTTTCTGAGCTTTCGATGTCAAAATAATTAACCCGTTTTCATATAGACAAACTACTCAGATTATAGCCTATTATTAGAAACGCGACAATTAATAAAACAGAAATAGAAGAATTCAATAGAAGAAATAGAAGGCAACACTTTGCACACAGTTTTGTTAAGTGATAAAGATTAGAAAAGTAAAGAGACAACTCCTTACAGGCATAGTGATTCAACTCCAATCAGACTTTATCATACGAAAGGACGGTTCAGATGGCTTGAGCAATACTTCTGGAAAGAAGACTTTATATAATTCGCTCCTCCAAGATTTGTTTTCACCTAGATTTTTAGGGTATTTTTTACCGGGAATAGTTTTTTTGGTATTGTCACTGGAAAAAGAACAACAATAAATTGATTTCTTCAGTTTCAATACAATTTGAAAAAAAAAACATTTTGCATATAATTCTGCTAATTAGCCGACATTGTGGAACGTCAGGACACCTGGAATGATACTTTTTCTGTAAATTTTTAGCCGTTTGCACAACAAACTTTAACTTGGTGCACTTGCCCCCCCTCCTTTTTTTACAAACATCATTCGGGCTATGAAGTCCCAGTGAACCAGGCAACATACCCTACAAGTTTCAAGCAAGTCAGACAATCATTTTTTCCAAATCATTGAAAGATTTCAAGCCTGGGAAAGCCTTCTGATCCCCCGCAACCCTACCCCTTCCCCTACCACCAATTCTTGAGCAGAGAGGTTATCAGTTTTTTCCTCCGTTTGGAATAAAACTTACGGGGTAAGTGTCTTCAACGAATAGAACATGGAAATAATGACTTAAAGGGACTTAAACCCCTTCGTAAATTTTTTACTGTGCTCTGATATGTCTGAAATTTACAGGGCAAAAATCTTGGGGCACGATCGAAGATGGGACGAATTTTCCGAGAAGTTCGCCCTTTCCGAGCTTCGTCTATTTTCTATGGGAAAATTCTCAGATCCTAAGATCACTTTCAGGTCCTTCTCAGATCTCAGAGTTCTCAGAGCTTTAGATCTTTTTTTCGGGCTGACGCGCTAGCAGAATTAAAAAAAACAAAGAAAGAAGAAAATCAGAGATTCCCTGAACCAGGAGAAACAAATGATACTCTAACCTTTTTAAGATTTTAGGGTGTTGTAAACTCGTCCTAATTTTGGCAAATTCTGTTAGATTTAAGTTCAACTTGATTATTCTTTTTAATTTATCTTTGTTTTAGGTTTCATCCGCTGAATTATGGTGATACGTGTTATTTTTAAGTTTGGCTTATTATTATGTTATTATTTAACGTGCAATTATATTAATACACAGGGGTGTTCCGGGCCTCTTTTCATTGGGAGGGGGGAACTTAGTATATTTTACCGAATCGCTACCTGATTTTCACCGAATTGAAAAAAAAGATTGACCTTTAAATATACTTTATAGAGATGGCATAATATGTATAAGATCATAATTGGAGAAAAATTCGCAAAGTTTTCATTCCTTTCCACTTTTGAACTATCTGAGACAAGTAACACTGATCCCCAAAAAATCAAAATCAAATAAAAAAAATCCAAAAAAAAAAACTGGTCAACAAATCCGTAACCAGGATTTTTGTTGGGAGAAGGATTTTGGGGGAGGGGTGGAGTACAAAAGACAGATGTTAAAATAATTTTCGATGGGGGGAGGGGAGATTATAGCGACAAATATTTTTTACCTGATATTGACGAATGTAATAATGTGAAGTAAATTTATATTAGCAAATGTGAGATGGCGGAATTACTGCAATATTAACGCAAATTAATTCCAAGGATTGGAGATACCGCCCCTCCGCCCCACGCCTGGAAATAAAGGGCTTGTTTAACTCCTTTGAGACGTCCAGAACGTAATTCTGGTCAATATACACTGCGATAAAAAGAGATTTCATGCCTGAAAATATTGATTGTAAGTCATCATTTCCACTCACTATGGCTTCATCAGGTAGTAGCAGAGCCTTACGATTTGGTGAGGCAGTTATCGGCACAGAAATACTTTCACTGACAAAAGCTGCAGGTAGTAGCATAGCCTTAGGATTTGGTGAGGCAGTTATCGCCACAGAAATACTTTCACTGACAGAAGCTACAGGTAGTAGCAGAGCCTTAGGATTTGTTGAGGCAGTTATCGCCACAGAAATACTTTCACTGACAGAAGCTACAGGTAGTAGCAGAGCCTCTGGATTTGGTGAGGCAGTTACCGCCACAGAAATACTTTCACTGACAAAAGTTGCAGGTAGTAGCAATGTGGTCATCTTGCTTTTGCTTCTTTGACGCCGTAAACGGGTCTTCAAACACCGGCTCAATTACATATTTAAGTGCTTCTTCAAGATTGCTATGAATACGACAAACAAAATCTTTAAAACAGTCTTTATTTATTTTAGCATCACATTCACAGCATTTGACGGTTATGCAGTTGGGTCTGGTTACAGAAACATTACGCTTCTTATTACCATCCAAGCATAATTTTACAAAACCACGAGTACGTTACTAAAAAGAAATGTAACTATGCGATAAATTCTACTTAGCCTTTCTTTTCAAACCCGTTTTTAAATGGCCGATTGACTGAGAAAAATACAGTCTTATAATTTTTTTTCTTGTTTCCGACGGCGCTGAACACCTAACTTGGGTAAGATAAAGGGAGGGTAACTCCAAATCGTAAGAAGCTTCCAAAGGGGAGAAGAAAAATTTACAGAACAGATTAAATGAAGATGAAATAATTGTTATATAGAATGGTAAAAATCCCCATCAAGTCGGAATGAAATCGCTTTCGAATTGCATTTCTTGTAAACTAAATCAAAAGGCGCTCGATTTGACAAGTTGTTTCTCAGTCGAGTGAGTAATCATCGGTACTTGTCTGTTAAACAGAACACACCCAATAAGTGAAGTTAGGTCAATCCAGAATGCATGCGGTGTAAGCACCTTTGCTTACACCGCATGCATGCGGCCTACGCTGCAATTGATGCAGACATAGTCCTTGCTCTGCAGAAACCCTCGGGACGTTTCTTTCTTTTTACCTGTGAGAAGTGCTTAAACCAGGGTAATATAACCAGCTCTAAAGTTCTCAGTAATAATGTATCTGTTCAATGCAGTAGCTTTGTTACTAGTCAAACAACACAAACCGACCTAGAGTATTCTCAGTCACCACATACAGATGAAGAGGGTCTTACAACAGATTATATTCCTGAACGACATGTCTGCAGATTTCACATAAGGCGAGGCTGTAGAAAGGGAGATAATTGCACGTTTCTCCATATTTGCGTGGATTATTTCAAAGGCATCTGCCGTGATGAGTGTTGTATTCTGCCTCACAGATCTCTGTGTAAAAAATTTGCTCATGGCCTTTGTTTCATGAACTGTTGTCCTAATGTGCATCTCGCTTCCCCCAGAAGGAAAAAGCTACGTTCCAATGCTGAATTGCGAAGTTCAAAAACGGGGAGCGAAAAATTCCACCTCTGTTAAAACATGGTTGCCAAAGACAACAATTTACAGTCCCACTTATGAGCTTGAAGCTCAAACCACCTGTCTTAAATCAGCCAAAGCAGATCCCTCCCCCCTCATACCAACCACTCCTCGTGAAACCTTGGAGAAACTGGCAAGAACCAACATCTGCCAGCCTTCCAACAATATATCCAGTACTAACAACCAACCAGTTTGGAATTTCAAAGAAATCAAAGATCCACCCACCCCTCAAACCATGTCTTCCGAGTATCCCAACTTGGAACAGATTCAATGTGCTGGCAATGAGATTCGAGACCACAGTGTAAAGCCCTTCTTTCATCCCTTTATATTTCCGAAAATACTATTATCAAATGTCCGGTCACTTATGAACAAATTAGAAGAGGTTGAACTTTGCTTGAAAAATGAACTGGTTGATATTGCTTGTATCTGTGAATCATGGTCCGTGACTGAAGATGTTGTAGCATTTGAAGGATATGATACCTATTTCAAACCTAGAATGACACCCAATGATATTACAGTAACACATGGTGGTGGTCTTGGTATTATTTGTCGATCGTCTATAAGAAATCGCGTTCTCACTTTCAGTAATATACCAAATATGCAAGGTTTTGAAGTATTATGGTTGTGGTGCAGGCCTAAGAAGCTTCCCAAGGAAGTGGCATCACCGGTGATTATGTGTTGTTTACTATCCGCCCCGTGGCCCCTATCGTAAAGACCTTGTGAATTACTTACATAATTGCACTAACAATGTACGATCCTTGTATCCTAATGCTGGTATCATAGTGTGTGGTGACTTTAATGACTTAGATTCCAAATGGCTAAGTAATTCACTATCATTTAAGCAGGTTGTCAATGTGCCCACAAGAGGTAACCGTATGTTGGATCTCATTTTTAGCAACTGTCCTGAATGTTATAATACTCCAGTTACATTACCCCCATTAGGTTTGAGTGAGCTGTATGTTGCTTGCACACCCAATCATTTTATCCCAAATAGACAAATAAATAGTGTGGTGTACAGGCCTTTCACACCTGAACTAGTAAATCTCTACAAGAAATGGCTCACAGATCGTGACTGGCGTGATATTCTCTCATTGCCTGACGGTGACAAAATGGCAAGTTTATTCTGTAAGGAACTGTTCGAAAAATACCGTGAAATTTCCCCACAGAAAAAAATATATGTGAAATCTAATGATAAACCATGGATTACTCAAGAGATTCGGAATCTGATAAAAGTGAGAAACGAATTGCATTTAACTGGACCCGTAAAAGATTTCAAAAGAGTAAGAAATTTAATTGTATATAAAATAAGATGTTCACGTAAGCAGTATGGGTCGAAAATAATAAGAAAAATATATAAATCCCACCCAAGGAAGTTCCATGATTTAATTCAGAACATTATTGGCAAAAAAGTAACTAGAGTTGGAATGAGAGACGTCAACTGTAAACCCCTGTTACCTAGTGAAATTAATGACTTTTTGCATCAATTTGTAAAATTTATCCACAACTAAGAAAATTACCACCGAATGATTCAGTTTCAAATATCCCTATACTAGAGATTTGTTCAGTTGCTAAAAAGTTGAAGGCACTTGATTCTCGTAAATCTAGTTATCCTAGTGAGATACCGATTAAATTGATTATTGAGTGTGCTGATCTTTTATCTACTCCTTTAACGGCAATTTTTAACCAATGTTTTATTGATGGTGTTTTCCCATGTATTTTTAAACAGGCGTATGTAGCGCCAATCCCCAAATGCAAGGCACCTAAAGATATTACCGAGATGAGGCCGATTTCGAAAACACCAGCTCTCTCAAAATTATTTGAAAGTTTTATTTTTGATTGTTTATTTGAGGACATAAATAATAATATTGATCCCCAACAATTTGGATTTGGATCCGGGCATAGTACTGTTCATTATTTGGTTGCATTGTTGGATACTATCCTTAAGCACTTAGAAAATAATGGAGCCTATGTTGATGCATTATTTGCAGACATAGTTAAGGCTTTTGATAGTCTTGATCATAATGTAGTTGTGGAAGAAGCAAAGGCTATGGGTGCCGGTCCATTTGTTGTACGAATGCTCGCTAGTTTTCTTTTTGAAAGATCTCAGTGCGTCCAACTCCCTGATCATGAGCCATCTGAATTTGTAAATATTTTTTGTGGTTCGCCACAAGGGACTAAATTAGGCCCGCTTTCTTTTCTTATTGTTTTTAACCGTATTGTAACAACAATTCGTGAGCGTTTTAAATTTGCTGATGATTTAACTGTTTTATCACTGCGACTAAGCCCTCCGACTACTGAACAGTCTGACTTGATCGAAATCTATCAAGATCTAAAAGCTGAATTAGGAAAGGTAAAACTGACGGTCAGTGAAACTAAGAGCTCTTATATGGCGTTTTCCTTCCTAAAGGGTAACAACCCCTCTTCTCATAATTCCATATTGCCAACAAAGAAAACTGTTAAAATACTTGGGATACTTTTGGACGATGATTTAAGATGGAATTCGCACGTTGACTATCTGACTAAAAAAGGCGCCTCGCTTTTACGTTCATTTTCCAACCTAAAAAGATTTGGTACACCAACTGAGATTTTAAAGTCTGTATACTGCAGCTATGTTAGACCTTCTCTTGAGTATGCATGCCCTGCTTGGCATCCGGGATTGACAATAGATCAAACAGATAGACTTGAGACGATACAAAAATGAGCTGTAAAAATTATACTTGGACAAAACTACTCAACTTACGAGGATGCACTGAAACAACTCAATTTGGACTCACTTGATAGTCGTAGACATGGCTTAACTTATAGATTTGGACTAAATTATTTGAATTCCCCAACTCTTTGTCGTCTACTACCCAACCTTGAGAGCCCCCCAACTGAAGGACCAGTTACTAGACTCCGATAAATATGTTCAAATAATGTAAATATATGTTAAATATTTGTAAAATATGTAAAATATGTTCCATATTTTACCCGTCATTTTAATAATATTGACGCGACTAATATTTAATGTTTGATTAATATGTGTTTGATTAATACAATGTTCGTTTAAATTTTCCTGTGAGTGTTTTTGAAGGTATAAATTATTTTTGTCATGACATGCTAATGCTAGCTCCGGCTATTGTAGTGAATAAACATATTCTATTCTATAGTATAATACTTTAGAAACAAAATTATGGAAATTACGACAGAGAATTATGGAAAATACACATACATCGTAGTTTTTCTCACTCAAAATAAGCAAATCATAGCCGATCCCAGAGAGGCAAACCGGTTTCTGTCAGATCTTACAAAGCGCAATTCTTGGGAGTGACAGGTACCAAATCATCTTTCGAATTTCTGGTTAAAACTTATACTTCCCTCCAAAGTTGACAGAGAGTTTCCAACAGAAAGCTCAAAATATCTGGTCATGCATGTTTAAAAAAATAAGACGGCTCAAAGAAATGAGGACTTCTAGCTGTATAGTCTCAAGCTCAGTATGATTGACTATTTGTTTCTTCTTAATAAATATGGAGAAAAACAGACATCCTTTAAGATTTCATTTTTTTCAATTTTTTTCATAAGAATTCTCTGCCATTTTATCTATTCGTCTGAAATTTTCCGTTAACCTTCTCAGTTGCATTTCTGACTAATAACCAAACTGCACGGTTAAGTACTGAATGGAATCCATCTAAAATTATCGAATCTTGTAAGGAGAAGAAGTAAACCAATACAATCCAATACTGGACTGGGCCTAATGCTCGAATTCTACAAGTTTGGTTAAGGATCAGATAAGAGCCAAGAAAAAACTTTAACAAATTCAGGGACAAATCAGAACGAGTAAAACAACCAAAATTGGTTGATTTTTAACTGCCTACAACAACAAAAATTGAACAGAAGTGAAGACGAATAAGTTGGTATGGCCATTTCTTAAATTCTCCAGAAGACTATAGCATTGTTTACGCTTAATTGAAGACTAAACAGGTTGCTTAAATCAGAAATTTTGCTCAGACAATTGATTTTGTGAACATTTAAGAGGGGTTGATTTAAAAGCAAGGAAACATTGAAGAAAACAAGAGTATTATGCACAGAATTCAAGCCAAATAAGATTGCCATAAATGTTTTATTTCGATGAGTATTTTATCACATCAAAGTTTTGCGTCGTCACCCCTTAAACCTCGAAAAGCTGAAGGATCATGCATATTTTACTGAAAAATAAAAATAAAATTTAAAATGAAAGCTTCACTTAGTCAAAATTTATTTTTATTGATTTTTGTATTGTCGAAAGGAGAGAGAAAAGAGAGAGAGAGAGAGAGAGAGAGAGAGAGAGAGAGAGAGAGAGAGAGAGAAAGAGAGAGAGAGAAGAGCACGACAATATGTAAAAACATCACACACAATAGCACATATCAACAAACCTTGGACTAAGTTAGCAGGAAGGAGTAACCTCGCTCTATCTCCAAGCTCAGAAGCGTAGGCTCCCCCTGATAGAAGAATTTCGATGGCTTCTTGTTTACCACCATCCAAAAGATTATTCTGTATCGTTCTGGCTGCAGATCTGGCCCCATCTATTAGCTAAATGGAGATCAAAACCTTTAATCCAACATTTCAAAATTCATATAGGAACTGATATAACAACATTGGACATAAAAAAAATTTACATATTTAACAAAAATTAGTACATATTTAGTTCCGTTTCCTATTTGGACTAGAAATAGTAATATTTCTAGGCTCTACGGTATTTTTGAAATTTGTGAGAAAATGGATGAGCTATCGATTAATCTCCGTAAGTGGTTTGACAAAATATTTAACTTTCCTTTGAATTCTATTAGGCCAACTGAGAGTAATTTTGCATTATATATGTTTAAAAGGGATTATTATGAGTTATAGCATGTTTGAGTTTGTTTTAGACTAATTAAGGTGTTTTCTATTATAAGTGAAATTATTTTGCTTCGATTTTTTGTTTAGTGAGAATCATATTGTTGTCTCTTGTAGTTCTTGTCTCGTTTTTTCTCGTCTTTTTATTTACTCCTCTAGTGTGCATTTTTTGTATCTAGAGGGTAAAAATAAAGTGTTAGTATTATTATTATTAGAAACAGCAAATGGAACCTGCGTTACGCAATAATTTCGTCGGAAGAATCTTATGTCGTTACCTTTTTGTCATCGATTTTTGATAAGCTTCATAGCATATTGCCATCATTTTTATTCGTCACTAGATGATTCTTTTTCCATCGTGGCGGAGCATCTTTTTTGTACAACTCGTAAAAAATAAAAAATAAAATAAAAAATACCATTAGAGAAAATGCCACTGTGTTTCCAATAAAGATGAATTTAGCCCTCTGAGCTCTACCAGGAATTTTCCAGGGGGGAAAGGGCAAGTGCTAACTAAAATTTTCCAGGGGGAAAAGGGCAAGGGCTAACTAGAGCTCCATTCTTTTTATCAGAATTCAAATCGAGATATCAAATGGAGATAAAACTGAAATATCATAATAATAAACACTTACTGTTTATTTAATATTAACAAAAGACAAAAAGAAAGTTGAACACCGTCTTGTCCACAACTCTAAAATTTTGAATTTGAATTGCTATGTGGCAAGTTTTATTCGTTTCTTGGTGTTCAATAATACAAACATTATGAAAGACATATATTGACACCAACTGTGGGGCGATCTTTCAAGGGCAAATGTATGCGCACTCACCGTCAAGGTCCAACATATACTTATCAGTAATCTAATTATAAGCAATAGAAAGTCAATTCGTTGCCCACCAAAGCTAGAACTTCACCCGTATAGCACTTGAATAAACTCCATAGTTAGAAAATCCACATTCTGCCATAACCATGTTTCTCCTTCTCAACAAAGTCTCAGTTAGGGTACTGCTCTTTTAGGTGTATTTCCTTCACATAAGAAAATATATTTTTTTTTAAATATACGTTAGGGTACTGCTCCCTCATACACCGATTAAAGCTTACAGAATCTTTTTTTCGATAGCAAGTTGGCCTTATTTAGTTCAAAACTGTCACAAATGGCACAAAATGTCAGAATCAGTGTTTTGTTATTGTGCGATTTTGTTTGTTACTTGGGAAGGCTCTATGGTTTTAATTAAACTTTTAATTAAATATTTAATAAATTAATTGGATGGTTTTAATTAAACTATGTTGATGGGATTTTTATGAAGATCACAAACCTTTTTGAGGTTTGATCAGCATAAAAGCAGATTATTTTTTGCTGTGTAATCATTTTAGAGCTTCAATTTCTATTTACAAGAAGCGTTTATTCTTTTAATAAGGGGCTTCAAACATACACTGAAATCATCACTTAAAACAAACAATACATCACTTACTGTTGTTAAAAGCCCATTGTTAACCATATCATCTCCACCATTACATTAAATAGTCACTAGGGAACATGTCTAATACTAAATCAAGATATAGTAGTTGTAACCAGTGGTCTATGAATCCAAAGAGATGTTTACGTTTCTGATTATCCTCTTTTTACACACTTTTTAGTTGTTTTCTTCTTTCCCAGGGGGGGGGGGGCTACCACCTGGTGGCCTCTGTTCAAGCGAAGAAATTGCTGTTCCTCTAGGAGCCATAGAAGATTTTGACAAAGGAAAATTAAACATGTGGAAGACTTTTATTTTTTCATGTCTGCGTGGTTGCATATCTTCTTCAGTTAGTGCAGTTATTCAATAGCAGTAAAAATATTGTCAGTTTTTGACAATAAAACTATAAATCTCCTAACAATATAAAGTCAAAGGCTTTTTTAAATAAAACAATCCATATCTGCCCGTGTATTCTTGTCCGAAACAGACAGAAATTATCAAAAATTCAATTTCATTTTCTCGAGCAAACTTGATGCAAAGAAGCCGTTTTATAACATAAATGATTCTTAGCACTCCAGAAGGCTTAATAGGACGAACTTTAAAAGTACTTAGTAGGATGAATAGGATGAACCACCCCTTAATAATGCGAACTACGCCAAATACTTAGAATTTGCCGGCAAGGTCGTATATCTAACTCCGACATTCGCCAACTCAGCAAGATTAGAAGAGATGTTGCAACCAGCGTTAAAAAGCGCCGCTTAGAATGGCTGGATCACGTCAAGCGAAGACCGCCAGAATACCTGCCCCGTCAAATCCTTCTAGTTGAGCCCTACGAATCTTGGAAGAGACATCAAGGAGGGCAAAGAAGAACAGGTGGACCCTGATCAAGTCTGACCTGGATCCCATTGGCGGCTTTAAGAAATTTGGACATAGATGGTCGGTCTAGTGGCTCCCGTTCGCAGAACAATTGGCAGCAGATCGTGAAACCTGGTCCAAAGGGGTAACAAGGATCATGGATGCCGGGCGAACCGCCTGACTCCCGCCACAAGTACAAGTAAGTAAGTAAGAACTTTAAAAATAAAACAATAAAAATCGAATCATAATCCCAAGTCACTTGAAACTACATCAGTACCTTATTTTTAGCACTTGGTTTAAGCGCAATTTTTTTTTCAATTTTCAATTTCTTTTCTACTCCTCAAAACTATTGTCATGGGTATAATTCTGAGTAGAATAATCCGAAATACATCGGCACGTTTTACGGAGATAAAATGTATTAATTTGCATAAAAAACTAAGAAAATGGTACGAATAGATACTTCACCTTCGATCCTCCCTGGATAGCACCAGTCCCAGCATACATCTTTGAAACTTCATTTCCATTATTGATCCACATTTGACGAAATACTTCTTCAAAACGGGCGATATTCTGCTGCTTTTCAGTGGCACCAATAGCAGCTAATTGCTTCAACAATACCTAAACATGATGGTAGATAAAAAAAAAAAAATTTCCGTTGCCACCAACAGCTGAATCTTTCACGTAGAAAAGAGAGAGAGAAAGAGGAGAAAGCCAAAGGAGCATGGGGCTTTAAGCATAAATTGTAATCAAATATAAAGCTCGAATTGGGTGTTTTAACATCACCCTGGTTTTCCACCGCAGTATGTTTTCTGCCACCCAGGAAATCTTACAGCTTCAAGAGGATTAGTTGGATCAGAATAGATAGGTTAGGTTAGTCTATGTCTATGTTTTGTCTATGTCTATGTTTTGTCTATGTCTATGTCTGTTCTTATGTCTGTGTCAATTCTGACCTACCTGAATTAAAAGGTGGGGGAAAACATATGGTGGGAGAAAACCGCTGTCGCGTTAAAACGCTGCTGCCATTAAGCTCATCTATACTTGCTGCAAGTGATACTTTTACAATTATACAATGAGCAAAATTACAAATAGTGATAAAGATATCCAAAGGGGTACTATAGGTCAAGCGAACGAACAGCTTTACCAAGATATTGTTTTTAATAATTAAATACTTTTGACTGAAACCTCCCCCTCCCCAACCAAAAAATTCCTCCAGTCGATTCCATTCTAGCTGAAGATTCCCTCGAAAAATTTCTTGCAAACGATTCTAGGCAAAAAAAATTCTTGGCACAATTTCATTTAAAAGATTGTTTTTAAAATCATGCCGAAAATCCCCTCCTCCTTGGAAAAGCTTTCCCACAAATACCCCACCCCCTAGTAGAAAGTTGATCCCGCAGAAAAATTCATTCCGTGGAAGACTCCCCCACGGAGATTTTCTCCGTCAAAATCCCACCACCTACAGAAAGATACTCTAGATAGCTTCACCCTGGTAAAAATACCCCCCCTCCCCCCGAACAATTCCCCTTAACATCTCCACATATATAACTGAGTGGGCAAAGAGAAAATAAGACTAATAAAAAGAAATTCGAATTGGAATTCTGTCAAATTCACCCAGTGTGAATTTCCCCTGGAAAGTTTACTCCCCAAAAACTTCCCACCCCATGAAAAATTCTCCCCGTTGAAAATCCCCCCTAACAGAACCCCCCCCCCCTGATCCGAAAAACGTAAGCGTACTTCACAATAACAAATACATACATAAGCAATGGCAAAGTTTATAACTTAAGGACCTTCCCCCAGAAGCTGTCGGGGTCATGCTATCTTCAAAGGCATAATTATTGGGCCTTTCAACTATGCTCAACAAAATGGTTGCCTCAAAATTTTTATCGGACGACTTTTAACAAGAAAAAGGGGATGAGAGAGGGGGGCTGATCGCCCTCTAATCTTTTTGGTCACTTAAAACGGGCACTGGAACTTTTAATTTCCGTTCAAACGAGACCTTTCCTGATATTCTAGGACTATTGGTCCGACACAATCACCACTAAAAAAAAAGCAAACAAACATGCGCCAATGATCTTTCATCTGGCAGAAAAACATAAAATTCCACTTTTTTCCAGATGGGAGCTTAAACTTCTACAATAGGATTCCCAGATAGGCATAATCTGATAATGCGATTTTCATTAAGATCCCTTGACTTTTAGGGGGCATCTCCCCACTTTTCTTAAAATCAGGCAAATTTTCCCAGGCTTAATGAATCTTATATGTTTGGAATCAACATAACAAGCCGATTCATTTGATATATCTATTGAAATCAAAATTCCGTTTTTCAGAGTTTCGGTTACTATTGAGCCACGTCGCTCCTTACTTACAGTTCGTTGCCACGAACTGTTTGATTACGCTTTCAAATTTAAACATTAATAGCCTGCTATTTCCTAATTTAATTCACTTCAAAAAAGTCAATTAAATATTGTTCCTGATTGTCTTGAAAATACACTGTTGATAACAAAAGAACTTATTCTAATTATGAAGAGTGTACATGAAGGCTTCATATCCACGCGACCTCCCAGCAGCAAGTCAAGCATCGGGAGAGGGAAGGCGACTTGAAAAAAAAAAGCATTTGACGAGGTAACTAAAGCAGCAATTGAGCTAGGTCAATGACAGCAAAAAAGTAAACGGGGGTGCTTTTATGGGTAATTAACTGACTATACAATAATGGGAAATCCATAAAATAAGGGTAATGGCCATAGATAAAAGGGCAATTCATTTCACACGAAGAATATTATCGACGGTCAGTTTGTACTCCCCAGGTACGAGACGTTTTAAATGACCCCTGATCATATTCAATTTGAGCCGATGGCAAAACATGAAATAGTTCAGCCGACGAAATAATGACGATAATAAAGAAATTGCCAAGAAATTTAGTGAACGCCTAAAGAACCAGGGTTGAGTCCTCAAAAGAAGAAAAAATAGTACTTGTATGATATACACCCAACCTTATATTCTTCTAATATGTTTCTGTGACGCTCAATCGTAATGAAATATACCGAAGTGAGATAAAATACAATATTTTAGAAACAAATTTGGGCTATGTATTTGCACATTAGGGTAGAGTATAGAGTGGGGGTAAAGTATAGCGGTCTGCATGCCTAATGTGTTAGGTACAATTATTCTGCATATTATGTAGTAAGAATTGTTCTCTAACTTCATACTGTCCAAATACTTTACCCCCATAATGTGCAAATATATGGTCCCAATTATATATTTTCCATCTATTTTGTCACTTCTCTTTGTCTTGTCTCATGCTAAGCTGAAAGAAACAAACAAAAAAAAGTTCTATAATGCATCAATGAATAAACGTCAATGAATGAGTAGGATTTAACGTGTTATTTTTTGATTCTCCGAGTGAGGTAGATTTTATTTTAGGTGACAATTCTCTTCAGCCACGATTTAGAATGCTTCCAGGTACAGATTAGGTAGGGTTGGATCAAGCCCCGACAAAGGTAGAGCTAACCAACCAGATGGCAATTGAGAGTGAAGCAGGCTTAAATAACTAAAAAGATAAACTACTGAAGGTAAAACTGGTTTTTAAGGGTCGAATAGGTCAATGAACGAAAAAAAAAAAAAACAAACGATACAAGTTAAAAAAAGAAAAAGAAAATCTATCCAGAAACAAGTTCTGTGTACCTTGAAGACTAATTAACGGAGCATTTCCACAAATGCCTTATTTGTAGCAATGTTTAGCCCCATGTTCAATGAGCTTATTTTAATTGGATTTGTGTAATTTTTAGCATTCAATAGCCAATGGAAATAACTGAATTATGTTCAAAAGCACTTATTAAAACTGACTTCAATTAATCATTTGCTTATTGGGCTTCAGAGCTCAGTAAGCAGCAAGTCATCCCTTTACACGTAGAAAATTTTTCGTATAGGCCTATTTGTCTATCAGCATAAGCTAGTAATTACACTTATTAAGTAAGTTACTGCAATTATTGAATAGCACCAAAAAGCACTTAAATTGAAACCTATTGCAATTAAAGATTTGGTTATTGTGCTTCGCAGCTCAATAAGCTGCAATTTGTCCCTTTATGAATAGAAAATTCTTGGTATGTTTATCTGTTCCTATCAGCTAACAATATTTTTGGTTAGTTTCAAAGGTTGTACCGGTTTCCAAAATTTTTTGACTTTTGATTTTACAAGGAATTTATTTTGATGTTCAAACTGCATCCAATAGACCACAATAATTACGCTTATTCAAAGTTAGCACCTATTGTAATTAATTATTTCGTTATCGTGCTCAAGAGCTAAAAAAAGAGCTACAATTCATCCCTTTTAGGACAGATAGTTGGAATATTCCAACTTCACCATTCAGATATTTAAGCATTCAGATATTGAGATATTATTTCAGTATTTAGCATTCAGCATTTCACCATTCAGATATTTGAGCATTCAGATATTTTTTCAGTATTTAGCATTCAGCATTTCATCATTCAGATATTTAAGCATTCAGATATTCGAATATTATTTCAGTATTTAGCATTCAGCATTTCACCATTCAGATATTTAAGCATTCGGATATTCAGATATTATTTCAGTATTTAGCATTCAGCATTTCACCATTCAGATATTTAAGCATTCGGATATTCAGATATTATTTCAGTATTTAGCATTCAGCATTTCACCATTCAGATATTAAGCATTCAGGTATTATTTCAGTATTTAGCATTCAGCATTTCACCATTCAGATATTTAAGCATTCAGATATTATTTAAGTATTTAGCATTCAGCAATTCACCATTCAGATATTTAAGCATTCAGATATTCAGATATTATTTCAGTATTTAGCATTCAGCATTTCTCCATTATTTCAGTATTTAGCATTCAGCATTTCACCATTCAGATATTTAAGCATTCAGATATTCAGATATTATTTCAGTATTTAGCATTCAGCATTTCACCATTCAGATATTTAAGCATTCAGATATTCAGATATTATTTCAGTATTTAGCATTCAGCATTTCACCATTCAGATATTTAAGCATTCAGATATTCAGATATTATTTCAGTATTTGGCATTCAGCATTTCACCATTCAGATACTTAAGCATTCAGATATTCAGATATTATTTCAGTATTTAGCATTCAGCAATTCACCATTCAGATATTTAAGCATTCAGATATTCAGATATTTTTTCAGTATTTAGCATTCAGCATTTCACCATTCAGATATTCAGATATTATTTCAGTATTTAGCATTCAGCATTTCACCATTCAGATATTTAAGCATTCAGGTATTCAGATATTATTTCAGTATTTAGCATTCAGAATTTCACCATTCAGATATTCAAGCATTCAGATATTATTTCAGTATTTAGCATTCAGCATTTCACCATTCAGATATTTAAGCATTCAGATATTCAGATATTATTTCAGTATTTAGCATTCAGCATTTCACCATTCAGATATTTAAGCATTCAAATATTCAGATATTATTTCCGTATTTAGCATTCAGCATTTCACCATTCAGATATTTAAGCATTCAGATATTCAGATATTATTTCCGTATTTAGCATTCAGCATTTCACCATTCAGATATTTAAGCATTCAGATATTATTTCAGTATTTAGCATTCAGCATTTCACCATTCAGATATTTAAGCATTCAGATATTCAGATATTATTTCAGTATTTAGCATTCAGCATTTAACCATTCAGATATTTAAGCATTCAGATATTCAGATACTATTTAAGTATTTAGCATTCAGCATTTCACCATTCAGATATTTAAGCATTCAAATATTCAGATATTATTTCAGTATTTAGCATTCAGCATTTCACCATTCAGATATTTAAGCACGAAATGCCAATTCGTATGCTTCAGCATCAGAATTTGGTCTTGAAGTTTTGAATGCTCAAATCCGCTATTTAAGTTATTTCTCATAGAACTGAACACCATAGTTATAAAACATTTAATTTCATAACTTGAAAATTTCTTTCTTTGAGAGCATTCGTTATTTAATTTCTTGATACTAACAGCGATACTTATACTTGATATACCAAGATACATAGACTCACAAGAGATGAACATCTTTCCACTGATCTTGATTTTTGTATTCGTAAAAAAAGCTACTAACCTCTAAGCCAAAAAAATTCTGGATACAATTTGTTCTGTCAAGACAATCAAGGCAATTCGTTCTAATAGCACCACTCTGACTCAAGATACTAGTGCCATCTTTTGAGTGGAAGAAACCATAATCCGCTATGTAATTCTTTAACTCATCTAGTAGCTTTTGCAAATTTTTCAGGTTTCCCCCACGGCACTGCTCGTGATAGTCAAAAATTACATGTGGAACTTGACTATGATGGGTACAAGCTTCATGATGGGACTAAAAAAAACAAAAATTTCATACGATAAAACTCCCTGTTTGAAACATAAGGATATTGATATCTAAATATCCAGTTGATATCTAAACCACGATACAACTGCTTTACAGACTCAAGCCTTGATTGACCAGGCCTGTGGAGTCCATATAACATCGAAACCCCAGGCTTTTTGCTGGCATAAGGACTTACCACGTTACATGGCTTACCAGGTATGGTTTTATCAGAAGTTGCTTTTGTATTAGTAGTTTGTGGATAAAAATTATATGAAGGATTGGAATTTTAGGTTTGTTATAAATGGGCCTGGTTTCGCCCGTATTTCTATTAAGCGCAGGGGTGCTTGTCTGTTATAGTGCCTATGTAGCGGGTCCGGATGCAAAATATGGTAGTTACGATTATTCTGCAGATCATTAAAATGGAAAAAGAAATCACCAATGCAACAGCACAAACACAAAAATAAACATACAGCATAATAATAAAAAAAGACAGAAGGAGAAAGGAAGACTGTTTTCCTACTTAAGTATTTAATATAGGTCAGTATTTGAATGAGGTCCTAACCCTACCCATCCAATTACCTAAGTCAAACAGCATAGCCATACACAATCAACCATAAAGAATAATCCATGATAAGGCAGTCGTGTCGTAAGTAAGTATAAGTCGTCATTAACAAACATTAAAAACAATAAATAAGACAAATAATTCAGAGGCGACAACCCAGAATATGGGCTCACCAGGAAAATACACACTTGCCTATAGGGTTTCGGCGCTTTAAATTCCCTACCAAGGACAGTCCAAACACATTTGTGTCAAGTTTGTTTTTACGAGTGTTTTGCGAAAAATATTTGACAACTTTTTGAAACATATAAACAAAAGTAAATTAATGCCATGTGGAATCTATATATCTATGAGGTCTCAAATCTATAAATTGAAAAGCTTACAAGCTTTCTAAGGGCATTTACGTATATTCACATATGCTCAAGATTTGCTGCGCTAATTTTTCTTCAAGTGAATATTTTAAAACCAAAATACAAGCTACTGGTCACTTTAAAAAGGACTGAATCCTTAAATGATACTTGTGGATGGGCAAATTGATTTCTGCTACAATTTTGAATTTAAATGAGTCCAAACTCTTAACCGATAACACTAACCATTAACCGTTACTCTGTCCGTTACTAACCGCTAACCATTATTTCTAACCGTTACTATCTTGGCTCACCCATATTGGTATCTTTCAGGACTGGCGTGTTATCACTGAGGTACATAGATGAATTCCTCCTTTATTCAAAAATTTCGCTTCACAACAGATTCCATTGAATAATTTTTTATTTATTTCTTATGTGTATCAGCTAAATGATGGAAAGGAAAAACACCAAAAAGGTTGTATTGTTCTTCCTTGAGGTTTGAAAGAAAAGGTACTACCACATCTGCAAATTTGTTACACAACCAAGTTTACAGAGGACAAAACATTGGCCAATGCTCTTTCACCACCCCACTTCACCCCAGTAAAAACTTCTGCATTGTCATTTTTGACGAAATATCCAAAGATTTTTAGGAAATTAGGAAATATAGGTTAGCTCAGTTTGTAGCTCACGCTCAATCAAGCTCAATGGAAGGCATTCCTTTTTTTAACAATTAAAAGTACTTATACAACCCTTCTTTTTTTTATTTCTGCTAAAGTTTTGAATTTAAATGAGTCCAAACTCTTAACCGTTAAAACTAACCATTAACCGTTACTCTGTTCGTTACTAACCGCTAACCATTATTTCTAACTGTTTCTATCTTGGCTCACCCATATCAGCATCTTTCAGTGCTGGTGTGTCATCACTGAGGTGCATAGATGAATTCCTCCTTTATTCAAAAATTTCACTTCACAACAGATACCATCGACGAATTTTTTATTTCTTTCGTATGTGTATCAGCTGAACGACGGAAAGTAAAAATACAAAAAGGTTGTATTGTTCTTCCTTGAGGTTTGAAAGAAAAGGTACTACCACAACTACAAATTTGTTACACCACCCCACTTCACCCCAGTAAAAACTTCTGCTTTGTCATTTTTGACGAAATATACAAAGATTTTTAGGAACTTAAGAAATACAGGTTAGGTCAGTTTGTATCTCAAGCTCAATCATGCTCAATAGAAGGGGTTTCTTTTTTCAACGATTAAAAGTACTTATACAACCCTTCTTTTTTAAGATTTTTAAAATTGAGTTTTAATCCTAAAACGTATTTAATGTCAATTTTAACGTACAGGCGAGTAGATTTCATCCTCTATTGACGATGCCAGCAACGCAATTGCGCGCAATCACGATGTGTCTGTAATTATGAAAATGAAACAATACTAGTTTAAGCGGCAACATTTAACAGCTTATTGTTACTGCTTTGTGAACGTTGGACCTATCAGCCATTCTATTGTAACTGAATTGCAATCTGGCAAAACTTCAGGAACATTTATGTGTTTTTTTTCTTACAATTTGATACTGTATCTGAAAAATGACACATTGAAGAACCTAATATCCAGCTAACCGACACGAATGAACGGCTAGCCGATACAAATGAACGAAATAAAGTTACAACGTTACAAGATATAGGCCACATTCATTTTATCCGGCTACAGGCCATATTCCTAATATCCGGCTAACCGATACGAATGAACGAAATAAAGATACAACATTATAGGACACAGGTCATATTCCTTTTATCCGGCTACAGACCATATTCCTAATATCCGGCTAACCGATACGAATGAACGGCTAACCGATACGAATGAACGAAATAAAGATCAGCATTACAGGACATAGGCCATATTCCTTTTATCCGGCTACAGGCGATATTCCTAATACCCGGCTAACCGATACGAATGAACGAAATAAAGATACAACATTACAGGATACAGACCACATTCCTTTTATCTGGCTACAGGCCATATTCTTCATATTAGGCTAACCGATACGAATGAACGAAATAAAAATAAAACATTATAGGATACAGGACATATTCCTTTTTGATAAAAGTTGTACTTGTCGAGTAAAAATCATTATTAGAAAAAAACGGGCATACGGATGGATAAGCAATACAATTAAAGCGCTAGGAGAGAGAGAGGGTGAGAATGGGATCTCTTTGTTAATGAGTCTTTTCATAGAATTTAGTTTTGAGTATAACCTGCCACTGTCTGTTGAATGAATAGGTCAAATTTAATCACTAAATTCATCTTAAAAGCAAAGAGAAGTATGACAAAATATTACACCAACATCAAGGTTGCCATTCCTAGTGATTTACCACTATTTTAAGCGATTTTTTATTTGGCCTAAACAAAAAAAAATCACTAAATCAGCAGATAAATCACTAGATTACTGAAGAAAACACCGAAATCAACCAAAAATCACTCAAATCTAGTGATGTTTATTTTAAACGGGTGGCAACCCTGACCTACCATGGCATAGTTTAAAACAACATTATGTTTCCATCCTTTGGTAATACGTAGTATCTTTTAGATTTAAATATGTAGACCACTGCCCGAGCGGAGCGATAATCAATTGCGATGCCTGAAGGACGATCACCAGTCCAAACAAAACAAGGGCGGCATGGGAAAGCCGAAGGTCCACAAAGCAGGACTTTTTTGGTTACAGAAATATATAAGGTAAAGAAGTTTTTAAAAATGTCCCTAATCCCTAAAACTACTCAAATAATATCCCTGCCCTGTGAAATCAGGCTTCAAAACCCCAACCATACGCTTATTTTAATTTATCTATTGAACACCAATTATTCACATGGACAGAGACATGATAGGACGGAGAGAAGGTAAAAAAAAGAGTAAAAAACGCATTAACAAGAAACTAATTACTGATTCATTAACTGATTAAAGAAACTAATCAATACTGATTAAAGAAACTAATTAACTCTTGTCATAGCAACGACATTAAACGATAAAAATAAAACAAGAATTAGAAATAAGTTTAAATGTGATTGCACAAAATAAGGTCATGCACAGACATGAAAAATACCAAACACTTTTGAATTAGAGAATGATACCAATCATTTTGTTAATTTTTGAGTTTTTGGTTATGCTTGGCAGTTAATTTAGAAATTGCAAGATCAAGGTAAATTTCTGATTAATAGAGAATTCCGACGCCAAGGTGGAAACCGAAGCAAATATTTACCGAGGCGAAAGAAATTGGACCAGACTACATTAATACCCTAGTATTATACATATAATACAAATATGTACATATACATGTAATGTTATACTATGTCCTACAAAAAAATAAGTCCAATTGAATGATTATTGTCACCCAAGTATATAAATATGCGCGTAAATATCTAAACATTTTTTCAACTGAAGTACTTTTACAATTTTAAATGTCAAATGTTACGCTTTTCCTAAGCCGACCACTTCGTAATTAGAACAAACACTTAAACCCGTTAAAACCCTTTTCAGGATCCAAAAACCACTCCTTACATTCTAAGCGCATAAAAACTAGGCTTATTTTACCTTTTTTTTTTTAATTTAACGGTGACTGATTAGAACGCTAGACTTGAAATCGTTTGTCCGAGAGGACATGGGTTCAAGTCCTGGTGTCGCTGGTTATTTGGTTTGGAACGGGGTTTGTTGTGTGACTCTGTAAGCTCAACCAGAGTCGAACCGGCTCTAAATGAGGAACTGGAGAAATCTGGGGATGATAAACAGTAAGGGTGTATAAAAGCACAGGATACAACTGGCCCGTAACCACCATTGCCGTATTCTTTACCTTTTTATTTAACCTAAAATTCCCATTAAATAGTGTCTTCCTTTCTAACTTGCTATGTCAGCTCATTACTATTTAGTCAAAAAAAGATATGTTTTAACAGTTTCCGATCACAGGTAAGCTTAACCTTGGGAGAGTGTAAAGAGGCAGACTTGAAACGGGTTGGGATGGAGGAGGAGCGTGCGTAGCTATGGTAACCTCAGACAGCACGGTGCTGCAGTGAGTTGTCAGTAGTAGTAGTTTTCAGTCAAAAAGTCATATAAATATTAAATGACATTTCGGGGTATATACAGCTAAATGACTTTCTATTTTACTCTTTTTCTTATTCAAAATTCGATGTCACACCGTGGCGGTTCTAGTCTCTCTTGTGCCCGGGACTGTGTCTTGATTAGCACCTCCCTTCCCCCTATCTCCCACAAAAACGTTTACGCCAAATTTTAACAATATTTTCCTTTATTAACACGATTATTTTCAATTTACTATTTAAATCATTTAATTATTACTGTTTAATTATTTATTTTTATTAAATTAATTGATTAATAATTTACTAATGGGTTTTTATTTATTGAGCATGCCCTCTCTTTATTTTAATAAATATAAAATCTAAAAATTACAGAACAATTATAAGCATTAAATTATTTATTTGAAAATTTGGATTTCTATAATTTCTCCGTTCGGGAGAAGTGCTCCCCCCCCCCCCTAAAACCATCTCCAATGTTACGCCTTTGGAAAGACTGTCAACCCCAACTTATTGTAATCTCCAAACACAAACACTGGATGAAATATTTGAAATTTTCTTTAAGTGGAAATTCGATTAATCAATAAAAAAAACATTTAAGAGCATTTAAAAGGACCAGTAGTTAATAAAAACTAACATATAATAGGCCGCAAATGAGGGGATTTTACTTATTCTAAGTATTTATGGTTCTTGTCACATCTCTATATAAGTAGCATGAACACAAAAAATTAATTCCGTAGTTTCAATTGCACATACACGCCTATCGAATCATATTTACTAATGGGTTTTCATTTATTGAGCGAGCCCTCTACTTTATTTTAATAAATTTAAAATCAAAAAATTACAAAATGATTATAACCGTTACAATAATTATTTGAAATTTTGCACTCCAAAAATTTCTGCATCCAGGGGAAGTGCCCTACTCCCCCCTTTAAGATCAGCTCTGATGTTACACCTTTTTAAATACTGACAGCCCAACTTATTGTAATCTCCGGACACAAACACTGGATGAAATACCTGAAATAAAGTACTAAGTTTCGCCCCTCCCTCTTTAGCATCGACCAAACTGGCACCAACGATTAGCACCTCCCTTCCCCCTATCTTCCACAAAAACGTTTAGGCAAATTTTAACAATATTTTATGAACAATTATATTTTATTACAAATATTTTATTAATACTTTATTAACACGTTTATTTTCAATCTATTATTTAAATCATTTAATTATTACTGTTAAATTATTTATTTTCATTCAATTAATTAATTAACAGTTTATTAATGGGTTTACATTTACTGAGCGCACCCTCTACTTTATTTTAATAAGTATAAAATCTAAAAATTACAGATTGATTATAATTATAGAATGGAATTTTGTACTTCAAAAATTTCTGCATCAGGGGGAAGTACCCCCCACCCCCCACGCCTAAAGCCACCTCCGATGGTGCACTTTTTGAAAGACTGACAGCCCAACTTATTGTAATCTCCGGACATAAACACTGGATGAAATACCTGGAATAAAGTACTAAGTTTCGCCTCTCCCTCTTTGGCACCGACCAAACTGGCACCAAGAAGATTGACAATTGCGAAAGTACCGTAGCGTTTCTTCATACTTCTCATATGCCTATCAAATGCTGGTAAAGACGCCTCTGGCCCGCGAGACATTCTAACTTTATGAGATCCAACCTTAAAAAAAAGAAAAATTAGGAAAATCAAACAAAAATATCTTACATTAGCTTGTTATAAAAAATTATGTTAAAGTGGAAATTCGATTAATTAATAAAAAAAACATTTAAGAGCATTAGTTTTTTTGTAGTTAATGCCCATTGACAATGTGATTTTGATAATACCTGTGATAAGCTAGCGTTAACTTTTAGCCAGCCAGAATGGTTGGCTAACGGACATGGATTCGAGTCCTGGTGTCACTGGTTATTTGGTTTGAACGGGGGTTAGGTGTGTGATTCTGTAAGCTCAACCTGAGTCGAACCGGCTCTAGCTGAGTAACTGGAGAGATCTCTATAATCTCTGTGACTGGAGAAATAATCCTTTTAGAAAATTATAAAAAATTATCTGAAAGTGGGAATTCGATTAATTAATACAAAAAAAAATTAAGAGCATTAGTTTTTTTGTTGGTTAATGCCCATTGACAATGTGATTTTGCTAATACCTGTGATAAGCTACCGCTAATCTTAGCCAACCAGAATTATTTTTAGAAGCTCAGCCAAACAGAAAATTCCATGAAAGATCTAATTGGCTCACATTAGCGGTAGCTTCGATATAGCCGAAATCTCATTGGCCCTTTGCGTTTCCACCTTAGCAAATTACTTCACTATATGAAAGTTCTTAAGCCGAACTGGCCAGACATGACAATAAACAACAAAGAGAGATAAAACTCTACAAAAAGAGAACTTCAAACGAGATGACGGCCAGTAGAATTAAAAGACTAAAACAACGCGGATATTTCGCCTGTATCCAAACAAGGCGTCCTCAGCACAAGATAAAAAAATTAAAAGAAAACTAAACTAAAAACAAATAAAAACCACCACCAACTGTATTTGTATGTCTCGTTTGAAGTTTTCTTTTTGTAGAGTTTTATCTTTCTTTGTTGTTTACTTCACTATAATTTTTTATATATTTTTATACTCAGATTACAGGCAAAGCAGCAAAATTGGCAGCAAAAGACACTTTAAAGTAGCAATTGAATAACCTAAGACGCCACTATCCCTCTTCCCCGCACTCCATAAGCTTATTGGGATTTATTTTTTGCTTTTTGGCGTCCAAATAGGCAATACAAAGATTTTGCATTGGCCGTCCCCACGGCCAAGAGCCGTGGGGACGGCTCTTGGATATAGAGCCAAAACATTCATTTAAGGTTTAAGCAAATTTCATTGTCTTAGATAAATTCCCTGTTGTTTCAAATGTTGTTTTTATGATAATTCCTAAAAAATAGTTTTCCAAGTTGTTTTCAAAAAGAGGCAGGGCAACGTAGAATTTCTCCCGTAAGTGAATGTAATCTTTTCTTAAAAGACATTGCAGGGAAATTACTCGGTCACTAGGGAAAGAAGGTCTTGATTCTGCCTACAGAGGAACTAGTATTAAAGGTGTCCGGGGTCCAGAGACAAATTTCGCGAATCAAATTAGCCACCTATTCGCCACCAATTTCTAGGAATTATTCACCCCGTCCAGGATAGTTAAAAAGAGATGAAAACAAAAACACAAAAATAATTTTTATGAAAACTATTCTTCAACTATTCAACTTCACAGTATTTAAATAGGAAAAGAAATAATGCTGATATTAAATAAGTTTATCTCATGTCCTTATTGTCGAACTGAGGAGATAGCTAGCTGTTCAGAGGATATTGCCTAGCGAGTTATTGACAAAGAGGGTGTCAAAAGAATGACTGACAATTTCTAGGAATTATTCACCCCGTCCAGGATAGTTAAAAAGAGATGAAAACAAAACACAAAAATAATTTTTATGAAAACTATTCTTCAAACTATTCAACTCAACAGTATTTAAATAGGAAAAGAAATAATTCTGATATAAATAAGTTTATCTTAGGTCCTTATTGTCGAACTGAGGAGATAGCTAGCTGTTCAGAGGATATTGCCTAGCGAGTTATTGACAAAGACGGTGTCAAAAGAGTGATTGACAATTTCTAGGAATTATTCACCCCGTCCAGGATAGTTAAAAAGAGATGAAAACAAAACACAAAAATAATTTTTATGAAAACTATTCTTCAAACTATTCAACTCAACAGTATTTAAATAGGAAAAGAAATAATTCTGATATTAAATAAGTTTATCTCAGGTCCTTATTGTCGAACTGAGGAGATAGCTAGCTGTTCAGAGGATATTGCCTAGCGAGTTATTGACAAAGAGGGTGTCAAAAGAGTGACTGACAATTTCTAGGAATTATTCACCCCGTCCAGGATAGTTAAAAAGAGATGAAAACAAAACACAAAAATAATTTTTATGAAAACTATTCTTCAAGCTATTCAACACAACAGTATTTAAATAGGAAAAGAAATAATTCTGATATAAATAAGTTTATCTCAGGTCCTTATTGTCGAACTGAGGAGATAGCTAGCTGTTCAGAGGATATTGCCTAGCGAGTTATTGACAAAGAGGGTGTCAAAAGAGTGACTGACAATTTCTAGGAATTATTCACCCCGTCCAGGATAGTTAAAAAGAGATGAGAACAAAACACAAAATTAATTTTTATGAAAACTATTCTTCAAACTATTCAACTCAACAGTATTTAAATAGGAAAAGAAATAATTCTGATATAAATAAGTTTATCTCAGGTCCTTATTGTCGAACTGAGGAGATAGCTAGCTGTTCAGAGGATATTGCCTAGCGAGTTATTGACAAAGAGGGTGTCAAAAGAGTGACTGACAATTTCTAGGAATTATTCACCCCGTCCAGGATAGTTAAAAAGAGATGAAAACAAAACACAAAAATAATTTTTATGAAAACTATTCTTCAAGCTATTCAACTCAACAGTATTTAAATAGGAAAAGAAATAATTCTGATATAAATAAGTTTATCTCAGGTCCTTATTGTCGAACTGAGAAGATAGCTAGCTGTTCAGAGGATATTGCCTAGCGAGTTATTGACAAAGAGGGTGTCAAAAGAGTGACTGACAATTTCTAGGAATTATTCACCCCGTCCAGGATAGTTAAAAAGAGATGAAAACAAAACACAAAAATAATTTTTATGAAAACTATTCTTCAAGCTATTCAACTCAACAGTATTTAAATAGGAAAAGAAATAATTCTGATATAAATAAGTTTATCTCAGGTCCTTATTGTCGAACTGAGGAGATAGCTAGCTGTTCAGAGGATATTGCCTAGCGAGTTATTGACAAAGAGGGTGTCAAAAGAGTGACTGACAATTTCTAGGAATTATTCACCCCGTCCAGGATAGTTAAAAAGAGATGAGAACAAAACACAAAATTAATTTTTATGAAAACTATTCTTCAAACTATTCAACTCAACTGTATTTAAATAGGAAAAGAAATAATTCTGATATAAATAAGTTTATCTCAGGTCCTTATTGTCGAACTGAGGAGATAGCTAGCTGTTCAGAGGATATTGCCTAGCGAGTTATTGACAAAGAGGGTGTCAAAAGAGTGACTGACAATTTCTAGGAATTATTCACCCCGTCCAGGATAGTTAAAAAGAGATGAAAACAAAACACAAAAATAATTTTTATGAAAACTATTCTTCAAGCTATTCAACTCAACAGTATTTAAATAGGAAAAGAAATAATTCTGATATTAAATAAGTTTATCTCAGGTCCTTATTGTCGAACTGAGGAGATAGTTAGCTGTTCAGAGGATATTGCCTAGCGAGTTATTGACAAAGAGGGTGTCAAAAGAGTGACTGACAATTTCTAGGAATTATTCACCCCGTCCAGGATAGTTAAAAAGAGATGAAAACAAAACACAAAAATAATTTTTATGAAAACTATTCTTCAAACTATTCAACTCAACAGTATTTAAATAGGAAAAGAAATAATTCTGATATAAATAAGTTTATCTCAGGTCCTTATTGTCGAACTGAGGAGATAGCTAGCTGTTCAGAGGATATTGCCAAGCGAGTTATTGACAAAGAGGGTGTCAAAAGAGTGACTGACAATTTCTAGGAATTATTCACCCCGTCCAGGATAGTTAAAAAGAGATGAAAACAAAACACAAAAATAATTTTTATGAAAACTATTCTTCAAACTATTCAACTCAACAGTATTTAAATAGGAAAAGAAATAATTCTGATATTAAATAAGTTTATCTCAGGTCCTTATTGTCGAACTGAGGAGATAGCTAGCTGTTCAGAGGATATTGCCTAGCGAGTTATTGACAAAGAGGGTGTCAAAAGAGTGACTGACAATTTCTAGGAATTATTCACCCCGTCCAGGATAGTTAAAAAGAGATGAAAACAAAACACAAAAATAATTTTTATGAAAACTATTGTTCAAACTATTCAACTCAACAGTATTTAAATAGGAAAAGAAATAATTCTGATATAAATAAGTTTATCTCAGGTCCTTATTGTCGAACTGAGGAGATAGCTAGCTGTTCAGAGGATATTGCCTAGCGAGTTATTGACAAAGAGGGTGTCAAAAGAGGGACTGACAATTTCTAGGAATTATTCACCCCGTCCAGGATAGTTAAAAAGAGATGAAAACAAAACACAAAAATAATTTTTATGAAAACTATTCTTCAAACTATTCAACTCAACAGTATTTAAATAGGAAAAGAAATAATTCTGATATTAAATAAGTTTATCTCAGGTCCTTATTGTCGAACTGAGGAGATAGCTAGCTGTTCAGAGGATATTACCTAGCGAGTTATTGACAAAGAGGGTGTCAAAAGAGTGACTGACAATTTCTAGGAATTATTCACCCCGTCCAGGATAGTTAAAAAGAGATGAAAACAAAACACAAAAATAATTTTTATGAAAACTATTCTTCAAACTATTCAACTCAACAGTATTTAAATAGGAAAAGAAATAATTCTGATATAAATAAGTTTATCTCAGGTCCTTATTGTCGAACTGAGGAGATAGCTAGCTGTTCAGAGGATATTGCCTAGCGAGTTATTGACAAAGAGGGTGTCAAAAGAGTGACTGACAATTTCTAGGAATTATTCACCCCGTCCAGGATAGTTAAAAAGAGATGAAAACAAAACACAAAAATAATTTTTATGAAAACTATTCTTCAAACTATTCAACTCAACAGTATTTAAATAGGAAAAGAAATAATTCTGATATTAAATAAGTTTATCTCAGGTCCTTATTGTCGAACTGAGGAGATAGCTAGCTGTTCAGAGGATATTGCCTAGCGAGTTATTGACAAAGAGGGTGTCAAAAGAGTGACTGACAATTTCTAGGAATTATTCACCCCGTCCAGGATAGTTAAAAAGAGATGAAAACAAAACACAAAAATAATTTTTATGAAAACTATTCTTCAAACTATTCAACTCAACAGTATTTAAATAGGAAAAGAAATAATTCTGATATTAAATAAGTTTATCTCAGGTCCTTATTGTCGAACTGAGGAGATAGCTAGCTGTTCAGAGGATATTGCCTAGCGAGTTATTGACAAAGAGGGTGTCAAAAGAGTGACTGACAATTTCTAGGAATTATTCACCCCGTCCAGGATAGTTAAAAAGAGATGAAAACAAAACACAAAAATAATTTTTATGAAAACTATTCTTCAAACTATTCAACTCAACAGTATTTAAATAGGAAAAGAAATAATTCTGATATAAATAAGTTTATCTCAGGTCCTTATTGTCGAACTGAGGAGATAGCTAGCTGTTCAGAGGATATTGCCTAGCGAGTTATTGACAAAGAGGGTGTCAAAAGAGGGACTGACAATTTCTAGGAATTATTCACCCCGTCCAGGATAGTTAAAAAGAGATGAGAACAAAACACAAAATTAATTTTTATGAAAACTATTCTTCAAACTATTCAACTCAACTGTATTTAAATAGGAAAAGAAATAATTCTGATATTAAATAAGTTTATCTCAGGTCCTTATTGTCGAACTGAGGAGATAGCTAGCTGTTCAGAGGATATTGCATAGCGAGTTATTGACAAAGAGGGTGTCAAAAGAGTGACTGACAATTTCTAGGAATTATTCACCCCGTCCAGGATAGTTAAAAAGAGATGAAAACAAAACACAAAAATAATTTTTATGAAAACTATTCTTCAAACTATTCAACTCAACAGTATTTAAATAGGAAAAGAAATAATTCTGATATAAATAAGTTTATCTCAGGTCCTTATTGTCGAACTGAGGAGATAGCTAGCTGTTCAGAGGATATTGCCTAGCGAGTTATTGACAAAGAGGGTGTCAAAAGAGTGACTGACAATTTCTAGGAATTATTCACCCAGTCCAGGATAGTTAAAAAGAGATGAAAACAAAACACAAAAATAATTTTTATGAAAACTATTCTTCAAACTATTCAACTCAACAGTATTTAAATAGGAAAAGAAATAATTCTGATATTAAATAAGTTTATCTCAGGTCCTTATTGTCGAACTGAGGAGATAGCTAGCTGTTCAGAGGATATTGCATAGCGAGTTATTGACAAAGAGGGTGTCAAAAGAGTGACTGACAATTTCTAGGAATTATTCACCCCGTCCAGGATAGTTAAAAATAGATGAAAACAAAACACAAAAATAATTTTTATGAAAACTATTCTTCAAACTATTCAACTCAACTGTATTTAAATAGGAAAAGAAATAATTCTGATATTAAATAAGTTTATCTCAGGTCCTTATTGTCGAACTGAGGAGATAGTTAGCTGTTCAGAGGATATTGCCTAGCGAGTTATTGACAAAGAGGGTGTCAAAAGAGTGACTGACAATTTTTAGGAATTATTCAACCCGTCCAGGATAGTTAAAAAGACATGAAAACAAAACACAAAAATAATTTTTATGAAAACTATTCTTCAAACTATTCAACTCAACTGTATTTAAATAGGAAAAGAAATAATTCTGATATTAAATAAGTTTATCTCAGGTCCTTATTGTCGAACTGAGGAGATAGCTAGCTGTTCAGAGGATATTGCCTAGCGAGTTATTGACAAAGAGGGTGTCAAAAGAGTGACTGACAATTTCTAGGAATTATTCATCCCGTCCAGGATAGTTAAAAAGAGATGAAAACAAAACACAAAAATAATTTTTATGAAAACTATTCTTCAAACTATTCAACTCAACAGTATTTAAATAGGAAAAGAAATAATTCTGATATTAAATAAGTTTATCTCAGGTCCTTATTGTCGAACTGAGGAGATAGCTAGCTGTTCAGAGGATATTGCCTAGCGAGTTATTGACAAAGAGGGTGTCAAAAGAGTGACTGACAATTTCTAGGAATTATTCACCCCGTCCAGGATAGTTAAAAAGAGATGAAAACAAAACACAAAAATAATTTTTATGAAAACTATTCTTCAAATTATTCAACTCAACTGTATTTAAATAGGAAAAGAAATAATTCTGATATTAAATAAGTTTATCTCAGGTCCTTATTGTCGAACTGAGGAGATAGCTAGCTGTTCAGAGGATATTGCCTAGCGAGTTATTGACAAAGAGGGTGTCAAAAGAGTGACTGACAATTTCTAGGAATTATTCAAACCGTCCAGGATAGTTAAAAAGAGATGAAAACAAAACACAAAAATAATTTTTATGAAAACTATTCAACTCAACAGTATTTAAATAGGAAAAGAAATAATTCTGATATTAAATAAGTTTATCTCAGGTCCTTATTGTCGAACTGAGGAGATGGCTAGCTGTTCAGAGGATATTGCCTAGCGAGTTATTGACAAAGAGGGTGTCAAAAGAGTGACTGACAATTTCTAGGAATTATTCACCCCGTCCAGGATAGTTAAAAAGAGATGAAAACAAAACAAAAAAATAATTTTTATGAAAACTATTCTTCAAACTATTCAACTCAACAGTATTTAAATAGGAAAAGAAATAATTCTGATATTAAATAAGTTTATCTCAGGTCCTTATTGTCGAACTGAGGAGATAGCTAGCTGTTCAGAGGATATTGCCTAGCGAGTTATTGACAAAGAGGGTGTCAAAAGAGTGACTGACAATTTCTAGGAATTATTCACCCCGTCCAGGATAGTTAAAAAGAGATGAAAACAAAACACAAAAATAATTTTTATGAAAACTATTCTTCAAACTATTCAAATAAACAGTATTTAAATAGGAAAAGAAATAATTCTGATATTAAATAAGTTTATCTCAGGTCCTTATTGTCGAACTGAGGAGATAGCTAGCTGTTCAGAGGATATTGCCTAGCGAGTTATTGACAAAGAGGGTGTCAAAAGAGTGACTGACAATTTCTAGGAATTATTCACCCCGTCCAGGATAGTTAAAAAGAGATGAAAACAAAACACAAAAATAATTTTTATGAAAACTATTCTTCAAACTATTCAACTCAACAGTATTTAAATAGGAAAAGAAATAATTCTGATATTAAATAAGTTTATCTCAGGTCCTTATTGTCGAACTGAGGAGATAGCTAGCTGTTCAGAGGATATTGCCTAGCGAGTTATTGACAAAGAAGGTGTCAAAAGAGTGACTGACAATTTCTAGGAATTATTCACCCCGTCCAGGATAGTTAAAAAGAGATGAGAACAAAACACAAAATTAATTTTTATGAAAACTATTCTTCAAACTATTCAACTCAACTGTATTTAAATAGAAAAAGAAATAATTCTGATATTAAATAAGTTTATCTCAGGTCCTTATTGTCGAACTGAGGAGATAGCTAGCTGTTCAGAGGATATTGCCAAGCGAGTTATTGACAAAGAGGGTGTCAAAAGAGTGAATGACAATTTCTAGGAATTATTCACCCCGTCCAGGATAGTTAAAAAGAGATGAGAACAAAACACAAAATTAATTTTTATGAAAACTATTCTTCAAACTATTCAACTCAACAGTATTTAAATAGGAAAAGAAATAATTCTGATATAAATAAGTTTATCTCAGGTCCTTATTGTCGAACTGAGGAGATAGCTAGCTGTTCAGAGGATATTGCTTAGCGAGTTATTGACAAAGAGGGTGTCAAAAGAGTGAATGACAATTTCTAGGAATTATTCACCCCGTCCAGGATAGTTAAAAAGAGATGAGAACAAAACACAAAATTAATTTTTATGAAAACTATTCTTCAAACTATTCAACTCAACTGTATTTAAATAGGAAAAGAAATAATTCTGATATTAAATAAGTTTATCTCAGGTCCTTATTGTCGAACTGAGGAGATAGCTAGCTGTTCAGAGGATATTGCCTAGCGAGTTATTGACAAAGAGGGTGTCAAAAGAGTGATTGACAATTTCTAGGAATTATTCACCCCGTCCAGGATAGTTAAAAAGAGATGAAAACAAAACACAAAAATAATTTTTATGAAAACTATTCTTCAAACTATTCAACTCAACAGTATTTAAATAGGAAAAGAAATAATTCTGATATTAAATAAGTTTATCTCAGGTCCTTATTGTCGAACTGAGGAGATAGCTAGCTGTTCAGAGGATATTGCCTAGCGAATTATTGACAAAGAGGGTGTCAAAAAAGTGATTGACAATTTCTAGGAATTATTCACCCCGTCCAGGATAGTTAAAAAGAGATGAAAACAAAACACAAATATAATTTTTATGAAAACTATTCTTCAAACTATTCAACTCAACTGTATTTAAATAGGAAAAGAAATAATTCTGATATTAAATAAGTTTATCTCAGGTCCTTATTGTCGAACTGAGGAGATAGTTTGCTGTTCAGAGGATATTGCCTAGCGAGTTATTGACAAAGAGGGTGTCAAAAGAGTGATTGACAATTTCTAGGAATTATTCACCCCGTCCAGGATAGTTAAAAAGAGATGAAAACAAAACACAAAATTAATTTTTATGAAAACTATTCTTCAAACTATTCAACTCAACTGTATTTAAATAGGAAAAGAAATAATTCTGATATTAAATAAGTTTATCTCAGGTCCTTATTGTCGAACTGAGGAGATAGTTAGCTGTTCAGAGGATATTGCCTAGCGAGTTATTGACAAAGAGGGTGTCAAAAGAGTGATTGACGATTTCTAGGAATTATTCACCCCGTCCAGGATAGTTAAAAAGAGATGAGAACAAAACACAAAATTAATTTTTATGAAAACTATTCTTCAAACTATTCAACTCAACTGTATTTAAATAGGAAAAGAAATAATTCTGATATTAAATAAGTTTATCTCAGGTCCTTATTGTCGAACTGAGGAGATAGTTAGCTGTTCAGAGGATATTGCCTAGCGAGTCATTGACAAAGAGGGTGTCAAAAGAGTGATTGACAATTTCTAAGAATTATTCACCCCGTCTAGGATAGTTAAAAAGAGATGAAAACAAAACACAAAAATAATTTTTATGAAAACTATTCTTCAAACTATTCAACTCAACAGTATTTAAATAGGAAAAGAAATAATTCTGATATAAATAAGTTTATCTCAGGTCCTTATTGTCGAACTGAGGAGATAGCTAGCTGTTCAGAGGATATTGCCTAGCGAGTTATTGACATAGAGGGTGTCAAAAGAGTGACTGACAATTTCTAGGAATTATTCACCCCGTCCAGGATAGTTAAAAAGAGATGATAACAAAATACAAAAATAATTTTTATGAAAACTATTCTTCAAACTATTCAACTCAACAGTATTTAAATAGGAAAAGAAATAATCCTGATATAAATAAGTTTATCTCAGGTCCTTATTGTCGAACTGAGGAGATAGCTAGCTGTTCAGAGGATATTGCCAAGCGAGTTATTGACAAAGAGGGTGTCAAAAGAGTGATTGACAATTTCTAGGAATTATTCACCCCGTCCAGGATAGTTAAAAAGAGATGAAAGCAAAACACAAAAATAATTTTTATGAAAACTATTCTTCAACTATTCAACTCCACAGTATTTAAATAGGAAAAGAAATAATTCTGATATTAAATAAGTTTATCTCAGGTCCTTATTGTCGAACTGAGGAGATAGTTAGCTGTTCAGAGGATATTGCCTAGCGAGTTATTGACAAAGAGGGTGTCAAAAGAGTGACTGACAATTTCTAGGAATTATTCACCCCGTCCAGGATAGTTAAAAAGAGATGAAAACAAAACACAAAAATAATTTTTATGAAAACTATTCTTCAAACTATTCAAATCCACAGTGTTTAAACAGGAAAAGAAATAATGCTGATATTAAATAAGTTTATTTCAGGTCCTTATTGTCGAACTGAGGAGATAGTTAGCTGTTCAGAGGATATTGCCTAGCGAGTTATTGACAAAGCATAAATTTGGTTCCGGCGGCCGCAAAATTTCTGAAACAGAGCTCCCCTCCCCCTAAAAAAAAATAGAATTTCTAGGCAACGCTCCATAACGGAAATACCTGTACTCCTGGTTGATCCCAAAACAGAGGAACAGAACCGCGCACTTGAAGAAACGATGTTATTTGATTGTCAACATAAATAAGTTGCTCCGTTTCAACAAAATTAGCGACATTTCCATCATCATTCACTCCACGAACATTGAACCTGTCAAAAGGCAAAACAACATTATTCGTCAGATAAAAAAAAAATTAAAATCATTTTATTGACACAAGCTGCCGAAGTCAAGGATAAACTCCGACTAAATGGCCCTCTTACTTACAAAATAAAATATAAGAAACACAGGGCCAGCAGTTAATAAACACTAACATATAATAAGCCGCAAATGAGGGGATTTCACTTATATTAAGTAATTATGGTTCTTGTCACATCTCCATATAGAAATAGCACGGGGAGAAAAAAATCCGTAATTTCAATTGCACATACACGCCTATCGAATCATATTCATAGCACCAAGAAACCAACAAAATCGTAGAAAAAAAAATGTTGCTAGCTTTGTAGAGGGTGTACATACTGCCCTGTTTAGCGTACAAGACGTATGTAAATAAAAACAAATTTCAGGTAATCAAAAATTGGAATGTGATTACTATTATATTCTCTGATTATTAGGCATCCAACCTCACTTAGAAACAATTCCTTACCAGGAAATAAATGAGATTGAGAAGAAGGGTGAGTAAAAGAGGAGAAAATGGAGAAACGGGAGAAAATAAAAACAGATTTCAGGTAATCAAACAATTTGGAATGTGATTACTAGGCATCTAACCTCACTTAGAAACAATTCCTTGCCAGGCAATAAATGAGGTTGAGAAGAAGGGTGAGTAAAAGAGGGGAAAAAAATTCAGGTAATCAAAAATTAGCAATGTGACTACTAGGCATCCAACCTCACTTAGAAACAATTCCTTACCAAGAAATAAATGAGGTTGAGAAACAGGAGAAAGTACAAAGCAAATAAGAGTCAGAAAAGAGATTATAATACACATGAAGAAACATCCGAAAGACCTAAAAACATAAAGGAATGATTTAGATTAGCACTGCCGGGAATGGAGTTTTAAAGTGAGATAGAACGCATGTGGACAAAACTAAAGACATTACAGGAAATAGGAATAGCAACTTAAATAGAACATAATACATTGACTGATAATTAGTCAATTAGTCATTAGTCATTAGGATAAAACTAAAGAGAATACAGGAAATAGGAATAGCAACTTAAATAGAACATAATACATCGACTGATAATTAGTGGGTACTGGAATCTTCATTATAAATTAAGTTATTTATCATAATTAAATGGGTCCACTCAAAAAACTATATAACGGACCAAAGAGCATGGGAACTTTATTTGAGTGCAATTTTTTTTCTGTGCAATTATGTCAGTATAACAATAAGAAACCTTATTTTTAATAAATGTAGTTGGTAAAGTTAGTGTAGTCATCAATTCTCAGCTTCTGACAGAAAACGATTACAAAGCTTGGGAACATACTAAGAGACACCAAATTTTAGATGGCGTTGACATCTTTTTTTTGTCAACATTAGCACCCGATTCCGCTCTTATAATTACCTATATTATTTGTAAATGACAAAAAAGTAATTCCTCTGAAAACAGAATAAAATGTAATGAAAAGCTATTCTAGATATATTCAAGCATAGACCACTTTAAGGTAAAGATTTTAAGTATAAATACTAACTGATATTTTACCCCCTTTATTTTCACATGGCGGCACGCTGCCACACACACAGGGGGACTATTTTGAGCAAGGACATCATGAAATATCCGGATTTTTCCCGGCCGTCAAATAAATTACTACGTAGGTACCTGGTGATTATATACATGATACTATAGTTAATATAGTAACATGTTAATATAGTATATATATGTTAATACGCTATTCCTACATAGATCCTAAAATTATTAAAGAAAAAAGGCTTAAGACGGTATAGTTAAGCACTCTACTTTTTCTATTGCAATTCAATAAACTGAACTTCTCAAATTATATAAGGAATGTTGTCTTAATACAACAGCTTCCCGACTCGAATGATAAGTAAGTTTAAATTCTAACAAATACAATCAAGTTCGGAGTGCATTTTAAATAGCCTATAGGAAACTGAATCTGTTTTATTAAGAAAGTCTGTGAATGAACAAGCTCCTGATAACTTAGTCCAGACTGACCTCATTCACAAAGAAGAAGTTAGCAATTATTATGATGAGAAAATTAGAAATCTGCTGTTGGTGTCACTCATTAGCCCATTAGCCCAGTGTCATTAATTATATTTGAATAACACTATTTTTTTATAAGAGGAGCACCAGCAATTATAAATTTACTCAAAAGTCTGAATTGGTATTTCAAAAAGAAAGAGAGGAGAGAGAGGATAGATGTAAGTACATAGACAGATATATCGATAGAAGAAAAGAGATAAGATAAGAGAGAGAGGGAGGGAAGAACGAGAGGGGAGAGAAAGAGAGAATAGAGGGAGAGAGAGGGGGGCAGAAATAGAGAAGGGGAGAGAAAGAGGAGAGAGAGAGGAGAAACAAAGAGGAGGAGAGGGGAGAGAGAGGTGGGAGAACATACACAAAGACGCCACTCGTTCAGATCAACCACCAGGTCCAGTGATTTATTAGCATTCCTGTCACTCTCTCTCCAAAGCCCTCTCTCCCTGATATTTTCCCTCTAGCAGCTTCTCCTTTTTTCATTCAACAGCCAAGTTGGACTTATCCATGCATTTCTGGTTTACACGAGACTGTGAATTTCATAATAAAAACCTGCACCTGAAATAATTTCATCAACAGAAAATATGAAATTAATCTTCCATCAGTAACCTTGCGACAAGCTGAAAACCAGGTGAATAGCTTTGAAAAACTATTTTCTTTTATTTATTTTACTTTTACAGATTTTTAAATCTATTTATTTATTAGCAACTCTATTGAGTAAGCGATTTTTTTATCCTTGAGGGAATGGTAACCTTAGGAAATCCATTATAGTAGGCTTACGAAATCCATCATGGTAACCTTAGGAAATCCATTATAGTAGGCTTACGAAATCCATCATGGTAACCTTAGGAAATCCATTATAGTAGGCTTACGAAATCCATCATGGTAACCTTAGGAAATCCATTATAGTAGGCTTACGAAATCACTCATGGTAACCTTAGGAAATCCATTATAGTAGGCTTACGAAATCCATCATGGTAACCTTAGGAAATACTCTATTGACTAAGCGAATTTTTTCCTTGGATGGAATCATAATCTTAGAAATTCCTCTATTGAGGATTTCCTAAGGTTACTATTCCCCTTTTGAAACCATCAAAGGCATCAAAAGCATGACGAAATCCATCATTATCTGAAAATGGATGCTATCTGATTTTAGTTACACTACAAGAGGAGAAAGAACGTTCTTCGAAAAAGAATCATTTTTTAACTTGACATGGTTACTGAAATTTGGTGGTTGTTCGAATAGATAAAGCTAGTCGCTATGTATAGTTTATGAAGTGAAAGTTCTCAGTAAAAACAAACTTTTGACAATAGAATTCAGGTCCCTCTGAAAAAGGCCATGAACCGTGTGAATGGTAACCTCAGGATACCCTTGATTATTTGAAAATAAATACTACCTGAATTTAGGAAAGTGTTTTTAGGCGTAAGAGGAAAAAAGAACAATATCCAGAACGAACGTCTCCAAAAAACGAAAAAAAGAGGAAAAAAGGAAAAATCAATGTTTTTCAAAACGAACGTCTTGAAAAATAAGAAAAAAGATGAAAAAAGAACGTCTACAAAAAAGGAAAAAAAGAGGAAAAAGGAATGGTTTTCAAAACGAACGTCTCGAAAAAAAGAGGAAAAGAGAAAAAAAAGAACGTTATCCAAAACGAAAGCCTTGAAAAAAAAGTGGAAAGACGAAGAATGAATGTTTTTCAAAACTAACGTCTTCAAAAAAAAAGAAAAAGAGGAAAAGAGGAAAAAAGAACGTTATCCAGAAGGAACATCTCCAAAAAAAAGTAAAAAAGAGGAAAAAGGAACTTTTCAAAAAGAACGTCTCAAAAAAAGAAAAAAGAGGAAAAAGGAACGTTATTCATAACGAACGTCTCCAAAAAGAAAGAAAAAAAAGAGGAAAAGAGGAAAAAGGAATGTTTTTCAAAAGGAACGTCTCCAAAAAAAGAGAAAAAAGGAAAAAGAACGTCATCCAAAACGAACGTTTCCAAAAAAGGAAAAAAGAGGAAAAGAGGAAAAAGAAATGTTTTTCAAAACGAACATCTCCAAAAAAAAAAGAAAAAAGGGAAAAAAGAATGTCTTCCGAAACGAACGTCTCTAAAATAAAAAGAAAAAAAAGAGGAAAAAAGACCGTTAACCGAAAGAAAAGTCTCAAAAAAAGAAAATAGAGAAAAAGAAAAGGAGAAAAAACAACAAGCAAAAGAAAAAAAAAACTTACCTCGTTCCAACTCTTTCACAGCTAAGCCTTGATATAACAGCCGTCTTTGCCTGAAGATGGCCAGCATACACCGTTCGTATTTCAGCACTGCCACAGGTTATCTTTACTAGCCATTGGTTAGTTTCAATCCCAAAACGGATAAAATAGCTGTGGAAACTCTTATTCCTACAAAAATTAGTGCTTTAAACAAGATGAAACTACCAATGAGTTTCCGTATATACATACAATCACACTGGCAAAACAAGGAAGAGGGAGTGGAGGCTTCAAGTATCCGAAAAGATTTCTAATCTAGTAATAGTGGCTTCTAGCTACACTTTTTCATTCTGACCAGGACGTACCAATGGCTTTATACATATACGCGTCTTAAGTCACAATATAGCCATAGGATACCAGCAGGCCAAAATTGCACAGGCTGTAGATACTACAATGCCGAAGACAAAAGACAATTTTCAATAAACTCGATTTTCCAACCATATCTAAACTACAACTAAATAAAAAAAAAAAGAATATTTTCCAACACATTTTTCAAAGGTTTCAAGCCCCTATCTGCAAAAGTGTTGAATTTTGTATTATTTGCCAGAAGAAAAATTATGGATGCGTGTTAATTTTTTTCCCAGGGGTAATTGCATCAAACCAACAATCCTAGAACACTGGGAGAGGGCTCATTTGAAAAGAAATAAAAATCAGGCGTCCCTTTTTTCCCCAAAATCGTTTGATCAAAGGTTTCAGAGAGCCATTTTGTTCAGCACAGTTGAAAGGTTCCGAAACTCTACATTTACATTTAACATGATCCATGCAGTCCCTGAAATGGGGACGAATTTCCAGCATTTTTATTGGGGGAGGGGGGCAAGAGGAGTTCACATCCGGATAGTCGAGGGGTATGGGCTGTGTAGTATGCTTTTCCAAATTACTGGGGGACAATTACCCCCCCCCCCCAAAAAAAAAAAAAAAACGATGCACCTGCCCTGAGATAAGGTCTGGGGATAAACGCATGCTAGAATTTTAGCAACTAAAATTTTACTAAGGGTTTACATAGTAGCCTAGCTTGGCTATAACTTCCCAGAATGTTTTTGGCCCTGGGTTAATTAATGAAAGTTTCATTTTCCTAACATAACCCCTTTCCAATATAGCCAAAAATAGCTTGTCTAGAATTTTACCTGCTGAAAGCTCATTCGGAAATTGAATTTATGCTTTCCCAGGAATTTCTGATAAATATTTGAACAATATATTACCGAAAGCAATATTATGCACATAAAATTGCAACGGATAAAATTTTCTACGTAGCACTTGAAAACACTCAGCGTGGATAATGTTGTCCACACGTCCCATTTGCGTAAATGAAAATGTGTAAATGAATTTAAACCACCGTACCTATGAAGGTCGTATTTCATGTGCTTAAATTTTTAAAATAACTACCATAAACTGTTTTGTAAGCCCCATCTCGCTATTACCAGTGCGCTTGCACAGTGTAAAAATTTTAGAAACAGTACCAATCGTCCCAAAATTGGAACCAACGGCTTCGTGTAATTTTCTTTTTTTAGTAAATAAACATACTTTTTCTTATCAAGTTCTTTATAACTTTCAAGGGGTGTTGCTTATATAAAATAAAAACTTGGCTTTTCAAAAATATACCATTATGACAGTGAATTTAGCCATTTCTCTGGTATTAACAATTAAGAACGAACAGGCATATTTACATGTAAGCTGGGACATATACGATTTTTTTTTTACTTTCTCATCAACTAAATTATAGTTTTCAATGGACGTCAGGTGTCAGATAGAATTAAATACAAAAAAACAAGTTTTTTCAACTGAAAGTAAGGAGTGACATCAAAACTTAAAACGCACAGAAATTACTTCGTATATGAAAGAGGCTGCTTCCTCATCAACGCCCCGCTCTTAACGCTAAAGTTTCTTACTGTTTTAAAAACTAGAGTTAAGAGGAAGAGTCAAACGTTAGCGTAAAGAGCGGGGCGTTGAGGAGGAAAAGCCCATTTCATATACGGAGTAATTTCTGTTCGTTTTAAGTCTTAATGTTGCCCCTTATTTTCATTTAAAAAAAAACTTGTTTTTTTTTATTTAATTCTGTTATAGATCGGCTTTTACTAAGCTAAATAAATTTAACAATAGCTCAACTTCGCTTAACAATTGAAGGGGGTCCAAATGTTCCTTTTTGCGTGTTTTCATTAGAATAAATCGAAAAACTGTCTCTCTAAACTTTGAAAATATTTACCCCCTCTTATTCTTGTGAGTTTTCGGTGCCACTGTAAAAGAGTCGGTTTGAAAATTAATGTTGAAGATGTGGTTTTGGTTACCAAGAAAATTGATTAAGTGGACTATCTTCACTTATATGGGTACATTAGAAGAAAGGAAATAGATTTAATGAAGATGGAAGAATTAGAATAGTCAAAATGCAGGATATTTTTGGTAGTTTAAAAAGAAGGTTAGAAAAGAAAGAAAAGGAAGACAAGTTAGGAAGAATAGGAAGACAAGCTTCAAAATGAAGAGTGGGCAAGGGAAATGGAAACGGAAAGGGAAGCCACAGCAATAACAATTGTCTAGCACAGTTTTAAATGTATAGAATACAAAAAGATGATGAATATATACGATATATTTAACATATAAATTGTTTAAGGATAATCTAGTTTAATTAATTGAACAACTTCGAAGCTACAACGACCACATCAGCCACCTTTAAAGCCACAAGGACCCTAATGGTTGGAGTCCTAATACTTCCTGCTGAAGAAGAATTTCATCTCAAAAATTAAGCTATACATAAAACGGTGGTTGGACTATATTTTTTAAAATAATTATAGGCTAAGGTCATGTTCTGGGGATGAATAGTGATTTCTTGCCAAATATTGCTTATGGCACTCCAACTGGGGCAAAACTGAAAATCTTAACATATTCAAATGAGATAGGAAGAGGCCATAAAAAAAGATATAAAGGTAGTGCAAACCTTCCAGGAAACTAGTAAAACGTACTCTTTATAGAGTAGGATGAACCGAAAATATTGATCTCAATATTTGAGATCAATAACCGGTAGCAGTATTGATCTCAGTCAACTTTTGGTGGGATGAGTTGTTAGGGATAGTAGTCTCTTAAATATACTCTTCAAAATATATGATTAGATATTATCATGATGTTCGTAAAAGCACATCTGGTAAACAAATCAAGTACTACTACTAACAACTTACTACAGCACCAAGCTGCATGAGGCCACCAGAGCTATTCACACTCCTCCTCCATCCCAATCTATTTAAAGCCTACCCATTTTCACCATTCCAAAAAGCCCCTATTTCCCTTAAACCTTTCCTTACAACATTCTCCCACCCCATTTGGGGAAAACCTGCTTTTATTTTGGCCCTAGACAGTTTGTCAAGAAGGATAAGCGTTAGCAATATATCAACGTTCCTCTGCAAGATGTGTCCTAGCAATATCATACTTTCTCTCATCATAGCCATAGAAACTGGAATCAAACCCAATTTTTGGTACAGCCTACTTCCGTGACTCCCAAGGTAGGGTAAATGCCAAAATTTTGGTGGGTCATGGAAAGGACGTGTATTCTTTGGCTGACTTTACTTTAGAGCCTTAATTAAAAAAAAAACTGCTTTCATGTGGATAACGTCACATTCAAATGCATCTAAAGAGCAAAAAAAAACAATATAGTGTTGCAATGACGTTATACATTGTATAAAAAGGGTATGCATATAAATGAACCCCTGTAAAAGATCTTCCATCCAACTGGACACCCGTTTAACTGAACCCTATTTGGAAGGACCGTTGTACAATTGAACCCCCGTTTAACTAAGTCTCATGCAACTGAACCCTTGCTTGACTGAGCCCCCGTGCAACTCAACCCTATTTACATTGAACAAAAGGGTCGTGTGCGTAACTGAGCCCACATAACAGAGTTTCCATGCAACTCAGCCTTATCTGACCAAACCGATGTTCGACTGAACCCCCGTTTAAATCAATCCTCTTTTGACTTAACCCTTATGTAACAAACGCACATTTAAATTAAGCCTTGTTTGACTGAACTCAACCCAAGGTTTAATAATAAGTTTGAACTAATACTGATTAGAAGTTCAAAATATGCTTCTTTTGTTTCGGTTCGTTAAGAGTTTCTAACTTATGTTACCCATTTGGGCCAGCTAAACTAATTTGGACCAAAGACAAAGAATCGGCAGAGCCGTCATTGCAACTAATTTCTGTCATTAACAACCAATGAAAACGCTTCTCTGTCAGGATTCTGCTTGCACGTATCTTTTAGTGCGTGGCAGAGTTAAAAATTACCCCATTCAAGTAGGACCTCATCGATTTTCAGTCTAAATACCAGATTTTGATTTCTTTCCTGGTAGTTGGTAAATTAAACTCATTATCTTTTTCTTCAATGTGTGAATAGGGAGGAGAGAGGGTCGTAGAATTTGGGCCTCAGCTCTAAGATTAGGAATAGCTTTTTCTCTGGTCAGGCTTAAATTTTAACAGAATGTAGTCTCTAGTCTAGGAACATACAAAAGTCAGAAGGAACTTGAAGAACAATTAAAAAGTATTGGGAAGAAACTAAACATTTAAAGGCTTGGAAATTTCTGCTGAAAAAAAATGTGCAAATGAGGGTAGCGATTATTATACTTGTGACCAGGTTTGAATAGCTTATCAATCGTCTTTTTATTTGGAAAATTTGGGTAAAGTGCGTTATGTGACATCAAACCAATCGCCAGTTATCTATTATGGGCTGGGGGAAATAAAATACTAATTACAAGAACCTCAGAAGTATATTCAATGGGAAAAAGAGAAAGAAAAGGGAGACACGTTCGGGTATCAAGCACTTTTTTGTAATTTCCAAGAATTTATTTCGTAATTAATTTGCTGAAAAGAAAATAAATAGATTCTATTATTGACGTATCAGCTTTGAATTCTGATGATTTTTTTTTTTATTTAAAAGGTTAAAATAGAATAAGCTACAGAAGAAATCAAAGCTTTCCGGGTTAAGGTAAAGGTAAATGTACACAGGTCAAGAGACCTTATGTAATGAAAACCAGATAGGTCTTTTCATGGACTTGTGCCTACCATTGAAACATCACTTCATCCAACATCCATGATGCCAAACCGTACCAGAAGTAACGTTAACTTCTAACGTTAACGTTAACTACCAGAAGTAACGTTATACTCAAGCCAAATGACAGTCACATTAGTTCCATATGAAAAATTGGGTTAAAGAGTTCTGTTCACCACGTACCAACTATTACTTTAGAATGTAATTAGTTATTTATAGCTATTTACTATAAACAGTTTGAACAGTTGCTCTTCTATAGGTTAGAAATATTGAACTCGACAACTGATGTTTAACTAACGTTAAGCTCTTTTTTATAATTACTTCGTATATGAAAGAGGCTGCTTCCTCATCAACGCCCCGCTCTTTACGCTAAAGTTTGACTCTTTCTCTCAATTCTTCTTTTTAAAACAGTAAAAAACTTTAGCGTAAAGAGCGGGGCGTTGATGAGGAAGCAGCCTCTTTCATATACGAAGTAATTTCTGTGCGTTTTAAGTTTTAATGTCGCTCCTTACTTTCAGTTAAAAAAACTCGTTTTTTTTTATTTAATTTCTGAACGTTTTTGAATCAATGCATGTTTTGATTTTGGCTCTCCGCAGAGGAATAATCAAAACGAAATTTGCATATTTTTTGGGGGGGCTAAATGGCTTTCTCATAATTTTGATCGAATGATTTTGAGAAAAAAAGAGCGGGGGCGAAGCCTAGTTGCCCTCCGATTTTTTGGTTAATTAAAAAGGCAACTAGAACTTTTAATTTTTTACGAATCTTTTTATTGGTAAAAGATTTACGTAACTTATAAATTAGCTTACGTAAAGAACTTTTGTATTCTCATGTTTTTATTACATATATGAGGGGATTCGCCCAATCGTCAGTACCTCGCTCTTTACACTAAAGCTTAAATTTTATCCCAATTCATTAAGAATGACCCCTGAATCACAAAAGCCGTAGAATAAATAGTTGAAATTACTAAAAATACTTCAGCGTAAAGAGCTAGGTATCATAAGGAGGTGAGCCCTTTATATGGGTAATAATTTCTGTTTGTTTTAAGTTTTATTGCTGTTCCTTACTTCCAGCTGAAAAAGCTTTTTCACATTTATTTTTTAATTTTTTTTTAAATAATGCTAGTAAATCCTGCTCTCCCTTCATGGAAGTTTTCTTCTCCCATGACAAATTCTCGATGGAAAGTTCCCCCAGCATATCCCCCTCTTCTCAACCCCTCCCCCCAACCAAAAAAATCCTCCTGAAAACGCCTGTAGACTTCCCAATAACCATTACTATATGTAAGCACAGGTCAAAGTTTGTAACTTGTTGCCCCTCCCACGGGGACTGTGGGGAAGTAAGTCGTCCCCAAAGACATAGTTATAAGGTTTTTCGACGACGCTGAATAAAATGGCTATCTCAGAATTTTGATTCGTTGACTTTGGGAAAATAATTAGCATGGGAGGGGGCCTAGGTGCCCTCCAATTTTTTTGGTCACTTAAAAAAGGGCACTAGAACTTTTCATTTCCGTTAGAATGAGCCCTCTTGCAACATTCTAGGACAACTGGGTCGATACGATCACCCCTGGAAAAAAAAACAAAAAAACAAAAAACCAAATAAACACGCATCCTTGAATTGTCTTCTGGCAAAAAATGCAAAATTCCACATTTTTGTAGATAGGAGCTTGAAACTTCTACAATAGGGTTCTCTGATACGCTGAATCTGATGGTGTGATTTTCGTTAAGATTCTACGACTTTTAGGGGGTGTTTCCCCCTATTTTCTAAAATAACGCAAATTTTCTCAGGCTCGTAACTTTTGATGGGTAAAACTAAACTTGATGAAACTTATATATTTAAAACCAGCATTAAAATGCGATTCTTTTGATATAGCTATTGGTATCAAAATTCCATTTTTTAGAGTTTTGGTTACTATTGAGCCGGGTCGCTCCTTACTACAGTTCGTTACCACGAACTGTTTGATGAAAGCGTAGCATCTCATATACATACAAATTTACACGATGATTTAGCCATTTGCGAATTATTAATCTTTGAATAAACAGGCATGTCTAATATGGCATACTTTATGATTTTTTTTTTGGGGGGGGGGGGATTTCTCATCAGCCGTAGGTTCATAATATCTAATAATGGTAATTTAACAAAGAGCAAGCTTTTGTACATAGTCTAGGGCCATATTTGGCTCATTAGCCTCACCCTTCCCTCCAAACTATATTAAAATAAAACTTTTTGTTCTAATAAAAAGTATTTCAAACTTTCAAATAATTCTAAAATATGTACCGAATGGGAATCGAGTGCTAGCTATCCCAGTGGTAGCAAAGCATTATAGCACTGAACCATCCATGGTTAATGTACAATTGCACAAAGTTGCTATATCTATGTTGTGGAAGCAACAGAATGTTCCCTCAATTCTGGCATCTTAGTGTTTTTTTTTTCATCCATGAGGGAAGACCCATGGTAAAAATTGGTATATCTACAAAAAGCCAAGCTTTCGTTTCACCGAAATCCTAACACCCCATTGAAAACTATTAAAACCCGAAGAGGGAAGCAAGAAAAAGAACGTCTATTTACAAAAAAAAAAGGAATTTCATGAAACCGTTGCTTCCAATGTTGGGACGCATGGCACAATTTCTAAAATCTTCCCAGTCCGCAAGCGCACTGGTAGAAATAGCGAGACCGAGCATGCTTTCCATAGAAATTGCCTACAGATTGTTCTGGGTACCCGGCTGACTGACCGTATTTCAAACAGTAGGCTGTACGAAAAATGTGGTTCAATCCCGCTTTCTAGGGCTATAATGAAAGAAAGGTTGAGATGGGTAAGCCACGTTCTACGGATGAAGGATGACATATTACCGAAGATTGTCCTTTTTGGCCAACCGTCTGGGGCTATACGGAAAGCAGGTCGTCCTTGTCTGGGTTGGGAGGATGTCATAAACAAAGATTTAAAGGAAATGGGAACTTCCTGGGAGGGTGTAAAGAGGGAGGCTTTAAATAGAATAGGTTGAAAGAGGAGCGTGCGTAGCTGTGTTGGCATCAGGCGGCTTGGTGCTGCAGTGAGTTATAGTAGTAGTAGTAGTAGTAGTAGTAGTAGTAGTAGTAGTAGTAGTAGTAGTAGTAGTAGTAGTAGTAGTAGTAGTAGTAGTAGTAGTAGTAGTAGTAGAGTGGCTGCTTTGGTAAAAAGACCGTGTGACGTGTGGACCATATTCGCCACCTTGAAAATTTTATAATACATTCCTTACCAGAAAAAACGGCTGTCAGTTGGAGCTCCATTAGCTTGTCTTTGAGCACAGAGAGTGATGTCATTTGTCTCATTATTGTCATTCCATGAGAAGTAAAACATTCCTGAGCTTAGAAGTCGTCGCAGCTCAGCCACACGCTCTTCATCTTGGGAATGATTCCGAAGGGATAATAATGAAACTTGAGTAATACGAAATATTTCTGCTTCACCAATTTTTCCAACTGATGTCACACCAGTTCAGTAGAGATGACATTCTAAGTGCAAAAGAACTTGCTGTTAAAATCTGGTCTACCGGACCTCTTTCGCAAGTCTCTGAAAGATGATGAAAATGTTTTGGATATAGCCAAATTCATTGTCAAGTCAGCAAAGGAAAATCGTGCCTTGCCTACCTTCGTTATTTTTGAACCTACAGAAGTCCCGGCTTGTATGGAGGAGATAAATGCATGTATAACTACTAAAGTAAACGACATGTGTCGTCGTTTTGACGGCCTTATGGAACGTATTAACAAAGGTGAGTTCCACGTTTCTACCCATACCAGCCCCTCTAGTGAACTTTACGCTCCGCAAAAGCTATCATACTCAGTCGTTGTAAAAAACCCTCCACCCTTGAAAACACCACTGGAACGAAAAAACTTTATCGAATCTGCATGTGGCGAAGCTCTAGACGCCTCCAAAGTTGAACTAAGGCCTGGAAGGAATGGTTGGCGCATGACTGTAGCTCACAAGGCTACGAAAGAAAAAATAGCACTAGCGATCAAAAATAAAAATTCAGAATCCGATGCCCAAGTAAAAACCCCTTTGTACATAGGACTGATTAAAGGGATTCCTGAACCCCTTGACGCAGAGGTCATTCAAAGTCTAGTTTCTGGATGTGAGAAAGCTGGAAAATCACGCGCATTCAAGCTTTATTTTCCAAGTCGTGAATCCCTTGATACTGCCACAAAACTGTCAATGAAAGTGGGCTTTGAAAGATTCAGAATTCGAGAATTTGTCTTTCTTCCGAAACGTTGCTACAACTGCCATGAATCTAGCCACATAGCGGCCCAGTGCAAAAACGTATCGAAGTGTGCCCATTGTGCTCAAAATAACCATGGAGCAACGAAAGAAAATGCCAGCCAGAATGCGATGCGGTGCCTAAGCTGTACAAGCACCCGACACACATGCTACCACGCTAGCTGCCCATCTAACAAGTCAGTGAAGTTAATTACCTCAAACGCCCAAAATGAATGAATTTTATATTGACAAGCGTTTCGTCTCCTGGAATATGAATGGTAGTCTTAGTACCAAAATTACTGTGCTTGAACAACTCTGCCCCACCGAAGAAGTCCCCGTCATATGCATGAATATGCTCAAGATGCTATTGCGTATGTTCGTCTCTATGGTCGTCCAGATTTATTTATTACATTTACAAGTAATCAATCTTGGGACAAGATACAGCAGCTTTTACTTCAAGGACAATCGGCGGATCATAGACATGACATTACGGCCCGTGTCTTCCGGCAAAAGTTGAAATCACTGATAGTAAAACTTGAAGTGTTTGGGTCAGTGCGATGCTGGATGTACTCAGTGGAATGGCAAAAACGAGGTTTGCCACACGCATATATACAAATATGGCTAAGTAATAAAATTACTTCAAACGAAATTGATGATGTGATTTCCGCTGAAATACCTGATGAAAATGTCGATAAGGGGTTATATGATATTGTTGTAAAAAATATGATACATGGACCTTGCGGTGCACTGAACGAAAATTCACCATGCATGGCCAAAGGAAGGTGCACAAAGCAATATCCTCGACTTTTAGTATCCAACACAATTACTGGCAATGATGGTTACCCACAATATAGAAGAAGATCTACTGAAGATGGTGGTAAAACAGCAATAATAAAGAAGCGTAACGGTACCACCATCGAAGTAGATAACCAGTGGGTTGTTCTATATTCCCCATTATTATCAAAAACATTTAATGCACACATAAACGTTGAATACTGTAACTCCGTAAAGGCAATCAACTACATATATAAATACGTCAATAAAGGCAGTGAGATGGCAGTTTTCTGGCTTGCAGTCCGAAATCAAAGATATCGACGAAATCGTACAATATCAGGCTGGAAGATACATAAGCAGTAATGAAGCTGTTTGGCGAATTCTTTCATTTCCGATACATGAACGTAGTCCAGTTGTTGTTCACTTAGCGTTAAATTTACAGGATGGTCAACGTGTTTATTTTTCGGAATCCAACGTACAACAAGGAGCCCTGAATCCACCGGATACAAAGTTAACTGCTTTCTTTTCGCTATGCAAAAATGATTCTTTTGCAAATTGATGCTCCTGACCTTGTTCGCATAAAATATCTTGGCTGCCTGAGCCTAGCTGACTATTTATGTGACTGGTCGAAAAAAAAATTACATTGACGAAGTTGAAGAAATATACATCTTTACCAGATTATTGAAGGTTTCTGGAGCAGGTCTCTTCACTATGCCATCTTCCCAAATTCAGCACGTCATCAGTCTGTACAAGAATCACACTAGGGTCTAAGTGAACAAAAGTTTGCCATCTCAATTCCTTTAATACCAATTGAAGTTACTGTTTTCAATAAAGGCTACTTATTAACAAAAAATAAAAATATAACTTGACTGATACTAATTGGAATTTTCCCCCACATTATTTGAAGTATGGTGTACTTTTCTTCATGTTTACGCTAATAATTTGAAAAAATACCTCTCTCAGAGACTTCTTCTATCTATGGGGTAAGACTGACATTGTCGAATTTCTCCATTGTAAGCAGAAAACGTGCGTTCCACTGTGACACATATAAACTATTAACAACAGTTTTGTTTTGTATGGTTTTTCATTCATAGAGGTATCCTTTGTCTTGTCTTAGGGTGACGCAATTTTTATCTCTGCATGCATAGAATTTACTGGGGGGGGGGGGGGTGTCAATGTCATCCCAGACTATGGGGTAAGTTTGACCTCCTTCATACAGGTTACTTTGATGCAGTAACTAAACGAAGCAACAAAACTTTGCCAACTTTCTGGATTGTGAAGAATTTACTAGTATGAACAAGAGCAACATCAAATAGTTTTTATTGTTTGAGCAACTCCAAACTGATTTTGGGACCAAATTAAATTGAAAAAATACGATAAGGGGTTGGACTTAACCATGTTCAACCTGTTTAATTTTTTGTTTTTGGCTACTATGGACCGTGGTTTGTAGATTACTAGGTTGTGTGATGACGTCAGTGTCCTAAGTTTTGTCGAAGCTGCTTTTTATTTTAACATTTAAATTATTAAGGACAAAAGCTACAAATGCATAATTTTTTTCATTATTATGAGTCCTTGCCTAAGCCACTGTCTTTTTATCATTTTCATTGAGGTAATCTCTAGTAAATTACCCTGTTTTGGAAAATTAACATGTTTGTACCACATTAGCAACTTTACCTTTTTGATTTACCACTGAAAATGGGTGATAAGAAAGGAGATGATCTGGCCACAGCCATTCTGGATTCTAAGAAAGTCCGTCCAAATCGGCTTATTGTTGAAGATGCCGTCAATGATGACAATTCTGTGATAGGCTTGTCTCAGGCCAAAATGGACCAGCTAAATATGTTCAAAGGGGACACAGTTCTAGTCAAAGGAAAGAAAAGAAAGGAGACAATTTGTATTGTGCTTTCGGATGGAGAAGTGCCAAATGAGAAGATCCGCATGAATCGAGTCATCAGAAATAATCTTCGGGTTCGACTTGGAGACGTGATATCAGTTCAGGCATGCCCTGAGGTCAAATATGGCAAAAGAATTCATGTTCTTCCCATAGATGATACTGTTGAAGGACTTACAGGCTCGCTTTTTGATGTCTACCTTAAGCCATATTTCTTGGAAGCCTACAGACCAGTTATGAAAGGCGATATTTTCATAGTTAGAGGAGGAATGAGGGCAGTTGAATTTAAACTAGTAGACACCGACCCAAGTCCATATTGCATTGTTGCTCCAGATACGCTAATCCATTGTGAAGGCACGCCGATCAAACGTGAGGAGGAAGAAGAAGCCCTGAATGCCATTGGATATGATGACATTGGCGGTGTAAGAAAACAACTTGCCCAGATCAAAGAAATGGTGGAACTGCCGCTGCGTCACCCTCAGTTGTTCAAGGCTATTGGTGTGAAACCACCCAGAGGAATCCTTCTTTACGGTCCACCAGGTACTGGCAAAACCTTGATAGCTAGAGCTGTTGCCAATGAGACGGGAGCCTTTTTTTACTTGATCAATGGGCCTGAAATTATGTCAAAAATGGCAGGTGAATCCGAATCAAATCTTAGAAAGGCCTTTGAAGAGGCTGAGAAAAATTCACCGGCGATTATTTTCATTGACGAGCTAGATTCTATTGCTCCCAAAAGAGAAAAAACCCATGGTGAAGTAGAACGTCGTATAGTGTCCCAGCTTTTGACCTTGATGGACGGTTTGAAGCAACGTGCACATGTCATTGTAATGGCGGCAACTAATAGGCCGAATTCCATCGATCCGGCTTTAAGACGATTTGGACGTTTCGACCGAGAAGTGGACATTGGAATCCCAGATACAACAGGGCGTCTTGAAATTCTGCAAATTCATACTAAGAATATGAAACTGGCTGATGATGTTGATTTAGAGCAGGTTGCGGCCGAAACTCATGGTCATGTTGGTGCAGACTTGGCAGCCCTCTGTTCAGAAGCAGCATTGCAGCAGATTAGAGAAAAGATGGATCTGATTGATTTAGAAGAGGACATCATTGATGCTGAAGTTCTTGATTCCCTGGCTGTGACAATGGAGAATTTCAGGCATGCCATGGGTAAGTCTACTCCAAGCGCATTGCGCGAGACAGTTGTGGAAGTACCTAACGTTACCTGGAATGATATTGGGGGATTAGAAAACGTGAAGAAAGAGCTCCAAGAGCTTGTTCAATATCCTGTTGAACATCCTGAGAAGTTCTTAAAGTTTGGCATGTCACCCTCAAAAGGTGTATTATTCTATGGTCCACCTGGATGTGGTAAAACGCTTTTAGCCAAAGCTATTGCTAATGAATGTCAGGCTAATTTTATTAGCATCAAAGGCCCAGAATTACTCACTATGTGGTTTGGTGAATCCGAAGCCAATGTCAGGGATGTTTTTGATAAGGCACGTTCTGCGGCGCCGTGTGTTTTGTTCTTCGATGAGTTGGATTCAATTGCAAAAGCTCGAGGTGGCTCTCAGGGTGATGCAGGAGGTGCCGCTGACAGAGTAATCAACCAAATCCTTACAGAGATGGACGGGATGGGCGCAAAGAAGAATGTTTTTATCATTGGTGCAACCAACCGACCCGATATTATCGATTCTGCCATCCTGCGACCAGGTCGTCTCGATCAGCTTATCTATATTCCTCTCCCTGACGAGAAATCCCGTGAGGCCATCTTAAAGGCAAACCTTCGTAAATCACCAATCGCCCATGACATTGACTTGGTTTTCCTAGCTCGTAGTACTAATGGCTTTTCCGGTGCTGATTTGACAGAAATATGTCAAAGAGCTGTTAAAACGGCCATTCGTGAATCTATCGAGGCAGATATTAGAAGAGCTAAAGAGAGGGAGGAGAATCCAGATATGGATATGGAGGTGGAGGATGAGGACCCTGTGCCAGAAATAACCAAGCACCATTTCGAAGAAGCCATGAAGTTTGCTCGTCGCTCCGTCTCGGATGCTGACATACGGAAGTATGAAATGTTCAGTCAGACTTTACAACAATCCCGAGGTATAGGAACTAACTTCAGGTTTCCTGCTGGTGGTGGAGCAGGTGCAGGGCAGCCAACGGGTGCCTCCGGGCAGGGCAACTTTGAAGATAACGGAGATGGAGACCTGTATGATTAAAGTCCTTTATTTATTACTCTTTAGTTGTTTTTTTTTCTTTTTGTATGTATCCGCAGTAGCAGTTTTGCAGTATGTAGCAATAGTACTATACCGCAATACCGCAGTAGCCGCAGTACAATACCGCAGTAGCAGTATGAGTTTTCGTATATACATACAATCACACTGGCAAAACAAGGAAGAGGGAGTGGAGGCTTAAAGTAACCGAAAAGATTTCTAATCTAGTAGTAGTGACCTCTAGCTGCACTTTTTCATTTTAACCGGGACGGACCAATGGCTTTATACATATACGCGTCTTAAATCACAATATAACCATAGGATACCAGCAGGCCAAAATTGCACAGGCTGTAGATACTACAATGCTGAAGGCAAAAGACAATTTTCAATAAACTCGATTTTCCAACCATATCTAAACTACAACTAAACAAAAAAAAGAAGTTTTTTCCAACACATTTTTCAAAGGTTTCAAGTCCCTATTTGCCAAAGTGTTGAATCTTGTGTTATTTGCCAGAAGAAAAATCATGGATGCGTGTTAATTTTTTTTTCCTAAGGGTAATTGAATCAAACCAACAGTCATAGAACACTGGTAGAGGGCTCATTTGAACAGAAACAAAAATCAGGTGTCCCTTTTTATTTGACCAAAAAGATTAGACGGCTGCTAGCCCCCCTCCCATGTCCCTTTTTTCCCCAAAAATTGTTTGATCAAAAGTTTCAGAGAGCCATTTTGTTCAGCACAGTTGAAATGACGTCGGATGACTTGCCCCCAACCACGCATTGCACCCCGGCCGAGGGCGGAGAATCAGGAGATCGGCACCTGCGCTACGCGAACCCTAATCGGTTTGCATGCGAAAGTTTGCTTTTGCTTTGTTTGCTTATGCAGTCCCTGAGGTGGGAATAAATTTCCAGCATTTTTATTGGGGGGGGGGGGAGGGGGACAAAAGGAGTTCACATTCGGATAGTCGAGGGGCATGGGCTGTGTAGTATGCTTTTCCAAATTATTGGGAGACAATTACCCCCCCCCCCCCCAAAAAAAAAAAAAAAAAAAAACGATGCCCCTGCCCTGAGATAAGGTCTGGGGATAAACGCATGCTAAGGATGATAAAGATAATGTATGACCTATTAAAACTAGTTTCATAGCCAAGAAAACAAATAACGGGTGAGAGAATGCATTATACTTTTATAACTTAGGCTATATATTTGCATATTAGGGGGGTGAGGGCAAGGTTAGGTTACTTTACCCCAACGCACCCCTAATGTGCAAATATATGTCGCAAATTATATTATTATATAAATTAAAGTATTTTATTTTGGTCATATCTTGGCATATTTTATTAAGATTAACATAACTTTACTTCTTGGGTGTGTTCCATATAATTCAAAACTACCTCTTTTTTTATTAAAGAAGCAATAAGACCGAGGCGTATCAAAATTTGTGAAGGGTGGGACACATTTTTTCCATGAAAATATAAAAAGGCCATTTTCAAAATTGTAGCTGGTGTCCCATTAATTGTGCTATTTCAACAAGAGTAAAAAGAAAATAGTTTCTATATTTTTTGGAAAACAAAAATCTGGGATTTTGGATCGACAAGGGAAAAAAAAATTAAAAAGAGAAAGCAAACATTTTGATTAGATTACTGATATCCAATTTTCAGTGATTGGGGTATAAGCTAAGAGTACCAATTTGGGAAAATACAGGGAGGAAGCAAGGATTTTGTTCAATTCTCTACATAAAGATACAAAAAGGCATCAATGTAAAAGTATTTTTCCGCATCTATTGGGGTAATTTTACATCCTTCCTTTAGGTGCTTCTGTATAGAACATGGTAGAAAACAAAAAAATTATCAATTACAAAGATAAAGAGTATTATAATTTTACTGATTTCTAGTCAAAAATCTAGTGATTTATGTGCTGATTTAAGTGTCTTTTTTTACAGGAATCTAGTATATTTTGTTTCACCAAGTGGCAATCCTGTTTTTGGCCCTGGATTCATTACTGAAAGTTTTGTTCTTCTAATCCGACCCTTTCGAAGATAATGAAAAGTAGCTAAACTAGAATTTTAGCAACTAAAATTTTACTAAGGGTTTACATAGTAGCCTAGCTTGACTATAACTTCCCAGAATGTTTTTGGCCCTGGGTTAATTAATGAAAGTTTCATTTTCCCTTTCCAAGATAGCCAAAAATAGCTTGTCTAGAATTTTACCTGCTGAAAGCTCACTGGGGCTTTTATTGGGGGATAGCAAATAACCGCTGAAGTCTCACCCATGCCCATTACACCGCTCTATTGTCCCAATATACAAATAGACCCTTAAAATACAACAGGAACGAAAGCTCAGAGGCCACTAAAAACGTGTAATCACGTCATTATAAGTATATAAGGCTTTGTATATGACGTCATTACAAGTATATAAGGGGGTGATTCAAAGAGAAATTTTAGTATAAATCCTACAATGGCAGAAGAATTGCCATTGAATTGTGCTAAATTGAATTTGTGCTTTCCCAGGAATTTCTGATAAACATTTGAACAATACATTACCCAAAGCAATATTATGCACATAAAATTGCAACGGATAAAATTTTCTACGGAGCATTTGAAAATACCCAGGGTGGATAATGTGGTCCATACGTCTCATTTGCGTCACCTCCCCATTTTGCTATTACCAGTCCGCTTGCACACTGTAAAAATTTTAGAAACAGTACCAATCGTCCCAACATTGGAACTAAGCATCGGCACTGTTTCTGTTTTTGAGAAAACAGAAACAGAAAAAAAAGTTAGAAAAAAAAAACAGAACAGAAACAGAAACAGGTCAAACAAAAACAGGTGACCTGTTTCTGTAATCTGTTCTGTTTTTCGAAAAAACAGAAAACAGCTGTTTTTAAAAAAAAAACAGCTGTTTTAACAGCTGTTTTTCCTTTTTTTCCTTACTTCTTCTATTTCTAATAGGAAAGAAAACTTCTTCTTGTTAAATCCTTTTAGTTACATACAAAAGATGAGCAACTTCGTGTAATTCAGCACACTAGCGTATTTTTAGGGGGGGGCGGAATTCGGCAAAATTTGTCATAAAATGCGGCCAATCGGGTGCAATTTCACCAAAAATTCTTAGGCCTAACGGCCGAATTGCATTTATTCTCAAATTCTTTGTCACTCATTTATTATAAAAGATTGTCGAAAAAAAATCGATTCTGACTCCAGAAGTCGAACGGATCCGTTACCTTGCAGAAAAGCATCACCTTAATTAGGTTAGAAACAAGAGGCAGAAGGACAACGGAATGGAAAGGGGAGAGGGAAAAATAGCAAGACCTCTTACATTAATGACATATAGTTTTAATTTCAAGTTTCCCTTAACTTCTCCAAACATAGATTTCAGAAGGCTTTTCTGTAAGAGCCAACAGTAAGGCAAAGAAACAAAAATTTTCGTCCCCTAAACCCTGCCTAAACCGGGGACGAAAATTTTTACATTTCTTTCGTTTTCTCGAACTTGCTTGACATTACTAAGATTTTTCTACGTTCAATAAGAATAGCAGACTTATACACCACGGTTGTCAAAAATCTCTAGCCCCCACTCTTTATAGGCTACTGGTACTTACGACCTTTAGGTGGGACGACCTTTTGGTGGGCTAAGTAAACATATGAGGGACTGTCTTGCTGCCACTCTTTCTTCTAAAGTCATTTGTTCATATGTACAAGGATCAAGATAAGCTGCACGCTGGTAGAGCTCCAACTTGAATCTAGGATTTTGCACAAAATACTTTTAACTGCATAAGCAGCTGATCCTTCAGGCGATTCTCAAGCGGCCTCGTCGATCTTGCTTCACAGAAGCTCACAAATCCCTTGATCAGCATGTATGCTTTGCTTGAAGTGGTGTAAGTGGACCCACTAGCCAGTTCGGTGGCCTCTTCAAAAGGGCTCAAACAACTTGTTGCACATTCTAAAAGTGACCAGTCTTGCTCAGTAAGTTCAAGTTCTCTAATTTTCGCATTGCGAACATTTACATCATAAAATTTCTGTAGAGCAGATTTTCTGCGTAACGAGGAACTAATCATCACGTAAGTGCTATTCCAACGCACTTTCATATCATGAGGGATGTGACCACTAAGTCCTATTTCTTTGCAAAGCCCTTCAAAGAGGTCGTGTTGAATATTTGACTTTTTTAGCAGCTTGACTGTCCGACGCAACTTTTTGAGTGCACCATTGAGTGAGACTGAGTCTTCAATTTCAGTAAAATCATTTGCACCAGTGGCCCATTCATCCCATTTAGTTTCTGTGTCGGAGTCGTACTCTTCCAAGTCATATACATCTGAAGCAGTGTCAACAATGTCTGAATCTGATATCAGGAAAGTCATCTTCTGTCAGACCAATCTCTGAGGAACATTGCTCTCTACTAGTGCCTTGTTCGGGTTCACCTTCATCATCTGAATCACATTCCGGTGTTTGCTCTACGTCAAATTCATTTCTCCCCAAATTTGAGGCCATTTGTGACACTGAGGTGGAGGCAGTGGCCAAAGCAAGATGAACGTTCAATTCCACCAATTTGACAAGCTTTTACGACGTTCGAGCCAGAATCAGTTACAACACAGAACAATTTGTCTTCAATTTCAAATTTCTTCAGGGCTACTCTGATTGCTGCAAGTATATTTGCTGCTGTATGCCGAACCTTGAGACGCTTAAAGTGCAAGATGCAACTGTGAATTACCCATTTTCCACTGACTAGCTTGGGGTAATGTACTGTCACTGCCAAGTATCCTCCCCCTGTATATGACCAGCAGTCAAATGTTAGAGATACCTTTCGTGCCTGATTCATATCCAATTTCAGTTTCAACAGTTTCTTTTTCTTTGCTTGAAACACATGCCTTTTTATGGTACGACCCGATGGAGGCAAAATACCGCCTGTCAAGGAGTGTATCAGTCAACGCATGGCTTGCTTGTCAAAAATGGAAAATGGTAACTTGTCTGCAAGTACTGTTCTTACACACTGTTTTGTCAATTTAAGTTGACTTGAGCGGTTGCGCAACATCAGAGAACGAATATCTCTAGTTCCTTTTCTAGAGAAAGAAAAATTGCTCTTTTGGTTCTTTGGCTGTTCTTCAGCTATCCCACATCCTGGCAATGAACCCTGTACTGTACGACAAACAACAGCTTCTGGGCCACTGGCAACATTATCCATGACCTGCCGTGCTGGTGCAGTAGAGGCAGATGACTGTACTTTCACCTTAATCTTATGAACATTTTCCAGGTGATTGACAAAAGTAGTTGAAGAACATCCACTAGCCTTGATAGTCTTTTCGCAAACCTTGCAGGTGATGCTGCATTTGTCTTTCACATCATAATTAGCCCAAACTGGCTTTTTCTTTATGATTTTGGGTAAAACTTCTACCTCTTCATCAGAGGAAATATCCATGACAGTTTTGCAGTAGTGCCTAAAAGTCATATGAATCAGTTTTTTTTTTTTTTAATTACAGACAGGCATTTTTCCTACAAGAATCCTGATACACCCAGTCAGGGTGACTAATTTTTGCATACAATTGCAAAAATTAATTTTTGCAATTGTAATTTTTGCAACATTGTTATCGACAATGTTGTTATGATTCTTTTGAAAAAAAAAAATCAATGTGATATTTGAATTCTGCATGTCCAATTGTGTGGTACTAGGGATAAAATAAGTCTGAGTTACAACATAGTACAAAAAAAAACAGAAAGGAAGAAGTTAAATGGGCTTGTGCTGTATCTGGAATGAGCTGACTGATAACAATAGGCCCTCATGCCTACAAAAGTGCTCATGCCTACAATCATCACAATCTCATGCCTCATGTCTACTCATGCCTACTAGAACCCTCATGCCTACAAAAGTTCAAATAGACTAGCATGGCTGGTCTAATTTAACTGTTCATAATTTTTACTTTTAGAATGCTTGCTCCAGCACACAAAATTAGACGAAGGAAGGACTAATTTTTGCATACAATGTAGTTATCGACAATGTTGTGATGATTCTTTTGAAAAAAAATTTTTTTTTTTTTAAATCAATGTGATATTTGAATTCTGCATGTCCAATTGTGTGGTACTAGGGATAAAATAAGTCTGAGTTACAGCATAGTACAAAAACGAAAAAAAAGGAAGAAGTTAAATGGGCTTGTGCTGTATCTGGAATGAGCTGACTGATAACAATAGGCCTAGAACCCTCATGCATACAAAAGTTCAAATAGACTAGCATGGCTGGTCTAATTTAACTATTCATAATTTTTACCTTTTGGATGCTTGCTCCAGCACACAAAATTAGACGAAGGTTAGCAAAGAAATCGAGCTTCTAGTTTAGATGTCGCTATGATTTCACCTGAATATCAAAGAAATTACTCTTCTTGTTGACAAAGGACGATTTCGGTATCATGCCCGCTAGATAGCGCGGCATTCGAAAAAAAAAACAGAAAACAGATAAAAAAAAACAGGAACGGAAAAAAACAGATGAAAAAAAAATAGAACAGAAACAGAAACAGATCAAACAAAAACAGGTAGCCTGTTTCTGTTCTGTTTTTGTAAAAACAGAAACAGGCAAGAAAAAACAGAAACAGAAAACAGAAACAGTGCCGATGCTTAATTGGAACCAACAGCTTTGTGTAATTGTCTTTTTTTGGTAAATAAACATACTTTTTCTTACCTTTTTTATCAAGTTTTTTATAACTTTCAAGGGGTGCTGCTTAGATAAAATAAAAACTTGGCTTTTAAAAAAATACCATTTTGACAGTGAATTTAGCCATTTCTCTGGTATTAACAATTAAGAACGAACAGGCATATTTACTTGTAAGGTGGACATATAAGATTTTTTTTTTTTTTTTACTTTCTCATCAACTGTATTATAGTTTTCAATGGACGTCAGGTGTCAGATAGAATGAAAGTGTGGCATCTCATATACATACAAATTTACACTACAGATTTAGCCATTTATGAATTATTAATCTTTGAATAAAAAGGCATGTCTAATATGGCATACTTTATGATTTTTTTTTTTTGGGGGGGGGGGGATTTCTCATCAGCCGTAGGTTCATAATACCTAATAATGGTAATTTAACAAAGAGCAAACTTTTGTACAAAGTCCAGGGCCATATTTTGCTCATTACCTCACCCTCGTCTGCTAATTATATTAAAATAAAACTTTTTGTTTTGGTAAAAGGTATTTCAATCTTTGGAATACTTCTAAAATATGTACCAAGTGAGAATCGCACCCTAACTATCCCAGTGGTAGAGAAGCATCCTACCACTGAACTATCGATGGTTAATGTACAATTGTACCAAATTGTTGTATCTACGTTGTGGAAGCAATAGAATGTTTCCTGAATTCTGGCATTTTAGAGGTTTGTTTTCATCCAAGAGGGAGGGGGCAGTCTATGGTAAAAATTAGCATATCTACGAAAAGCCAAGCGTTTCACCGAAATCTTAACACCCTGCTGAAAGCTATTAAAACTTGAAGAGAGAAACAAGAAACGGTTAGGTGAAACCGTTGGTTCCAATGTTGGGACGTATGGTGTAATTTCTAAAATCTTCCCAGTTCGCGAGCGCACTGGTAAAAATAGCGAAACCGGGTAATTGCTTTGGTAAAATGACCGTGTGACATGTGGACCACATTCGCCACCTTGAAAATTTTTAAATACGCTCCTTACCAGAAAAAACGACTGTCAGTTGGAGCTCCATTGGCTTGTCTTTGAGCACAGAGAGTGATGTCATTTGTCTCATTATTGTCATTCCATGAGAAGTAAAACATTCCTGAGCTTAGAAGTCGTCGCAGCTCAGCCACACGCTCTTCATCTTGGGAATGATTCCGAAGGGATAATAATGAAACTTGAGTAATACGAAATATTTCTGCTTCACCTATTTTTCCAACTGATGTCACACCAGTTACCAAAGCCAGGAACAAAACTGTGTCTTGACCTAGAAAAAATACTGTTCAGATAAAGAAGTCTTAAATTTCCTATGGTTGTTCTGTGTTTTCAAACACGGTATTTGGACAGTAGTGACTAGGGCAGTCAACCCAAACCCTACGTATTGGTTGAGCCCCATGACGCTCCATAATTAAATAACTGCTGAACTTTCGAGCAGAATTACACTGAACTATAACTTCAGTGGGAAAATACCACTAGCATAATTGCATTATGTATTGCAGAACAAGCATAACATGCGATATTACTGGACAGGAAATGGAGCTACATAACGTTGCAGTACTATGTTTTGTGTCAATAATAATAAAATAGCTTACAGCAGTAGAGACCCACAATCCCTGTGGCACTGCACATTTAGTGCCACGCTTACTTCTACACTTACTTTAGTGCCACACTTACACTTACCTACACTTACTTCTCCCAGCACCGGACTACCATTCACCCAAGGTCCAGCGTACCATGATGACCAGCTTTTTGTTTTTGTTTTGTTATACCTGACGGTATATTTATTTTACCTCAGTGCTTCCACTATCCCAAAACCATCGAGGAATTCCCAGAAAGTACCCAATTTCCCCGAAGCAAATCAAAGTTCCAAAAATCAAAAGTCGTCATGGAATTTTATCAAAACTTATTGGATTGGTCAAAAAGACTGTGGCTGTAGGTACAATTATCAACATACGTCTGTGGACTCCTGCGGTGATTATTTTAGAGCAATAGCTTACCTGTTTTCGTCTCGAATTCATTTTCTTGCTTTTGGGATTAAATTGGACAACCATACAATAGCTAAAAACTGAAAAGAGTTAAATATGGTCAATAGATTCGATTAGCCACAATTTAAAATAAGAATTCTGATAACGATGTTTTTCATCTTCTTCCAGCAAGCCACCATTACCCAAAGTGAAGCAAGTCTTAAGATGGGGGGGGGGGCTATATCATTGCTCATCAATGAGTGGTTAATCTCATATTATGGTCCCGTTTCTTCATTTACAGGCAACTTGAATACAAATTCAGTGATAGGGTGTAACAATTTTGTAGCAACCGATCAGCAACAACAATCCATAGGAGGTAGTTTTTAAATGCAGTTGCCACTTTATCCATCTGTGTATCTCGTATGCTAGTAAGTCACTAAAAATCTATAAAAAATGTCTCGCATGTAAAGAAATCAGTGGGGTAGTTGTATTTTACATAACACATTCTAACCCCGAAATCCTGACTCGTTTACTGAAATCATGAAGCATTAGGTAGCGTATTATAATTTAAGACTATTTCTAAGAACAATAGGCCAACAGCTTTTTTACTTAGGAATAAACTAGTATGGCGAGGCATTGCCACTTTAGAATGAAAATATAGGGCCTTTAAACTAAAGTGAAATCCCGAGAAAAACCTCGGAAAGTCAAAGAAGGCAAAAAATATTTTACAAACTAAATAAAAAAACGAAAACAAAAAACAAGATTACTCAGAAAAGGTACGAGGGTCATAATTTTTTCAGAGAAGTCACTTATCTCCTCTTTCTACGAAACCTCTTTTTACAAAAAAAAACCTTCGAAAGAAAAATCAGATTACATCTGGAGAAGATAATATTAGGCGGATAAGCCGGATAAGGGTTGCTCGAACGCACTCTAAAATTTCAGCATAAATGGTTTTCTCAAGGACAATCGAAGACATTAATAAATGTAATGAATCTACTAAATAGCTTAGCGATAAAACAAACACCAAGTAGAATGAAGGATATAATTTGTCCTTGATTTTTCTTCGATTTTGGGGGTAAAAGGATATTTTTAACAATAGGCTGTTAATATCTATGATAGCGCTACCTATTCTTTTTCATTTTTAGATCCATAGAAACAGTACAAGCCACTCGAACTATTTGATGACAGATTTCTTTAGAGATGTCTTGACAGATTTTGATAGGAAAATAACAGACACACATGCACAGACAAAGAATAAAAATACAACTACGCATTAATTAAACATTACCACTTACCACCTCCGAGACTTGCGAGCAGACCTTTCAAAATAAAATATAGTAAGTTTATAACAGATAACAGACACACATACAGAGACGAAAAAAACCATTAGTTTTTAAGAAAAATAACCAGTTTTTAAGAATTTTTGAGGAAAAAAACAGAAAAAAAAGTTTTAATCAGTGTCGGATGAGCTTCATGCATTAACATAAACAGGCGTTCAATTGTAAATACAAAAGGAAGAAATTTCCCTGCTTGTACTCTTACACCATCCTTTGTGTAAAAACTGGAAAACGGTTTACAAAACAAGTTACCTTATGTTCCTGGTCAGAGAATGAACTAATCTTAATAAATAATGGCAATTAAAAAAATTAACAAAGAATTAAAATGTGCAAGTTTGGACTTTTTGCCAGCTATTTTTTGTCAGGACTATTTTTCTTACCAGCCCTAAAGTAATTCTGCCACAATTAATAAAAAAGATTATATGTCTTATGTTGCTTGAAATAAACATTCTCTATTACTTCTTTCAGATTAAGACATGGGTTAGGCTTTAGATCAATCTAGGCACAACTCTTAAAAATAAGTCATGTGTCTCAAGCAGTGTTGGGAAATACTTAAGTAAAGTACTTAAGTAATTACTTAAGTAAAAATTCTGAATAGTTGTACTCTACTTAAGTACAAAATTTCTGAAGTACTTAATACTTATACTTAAGTAAAAAATTGAAGTACTTAAGGTTATTTAAGTACTTAAGTACTTTCTTCTTGGTACAGAAAAATTATACCAGCATAATGCAGGGCTGATGTGACCTTGTCGCTGCCTATATGTCGGTGGATTTTAGTCTTTGAGAACAGCGGCTCCCAGCCTGGTACAAAATTTCAAAAAAGGACGCTATCATGGTGGAACTACCATATATATTGAACGGAAAGTTTTTTGTGATAAAGGAAAAATTCAGAAGGATGGTGCAGTATCTATAGTGACCCCCTCATATAAGGTTTGTGGATGGTTTCGGTTACAAATTTTAATTTTAATTAATGAAAATTTTTGCTTTTTTTCTTTCCTTAGCTGCCTAGTCTAGGGTAATACCATTTTACTGACTATTTGGGCATTTTTATTGGTAAAACTACCTGAGCTTGTGAAAAAGCCTAGACAGACAAACCCAAGACACAAGCACAGACAATTCAGTTTTTGTTGGACCAACTGTCTTAGCTTATAATTGGGTTCACTTGCATGACATTCGAGCCAGATAGGAGGCCCTTGTAGGCTTTGGACGCTTATTCCCCTTGCAATTTCAGTCAACTTACTGTTCAACTAACATTAAATTAACTTTCTTATTAGTACAAAAGTCTAAGTTTATAAACTGAATCAATTGCCTTGCCTGAAACTCAATGCAGAATGGCCCCATTCTGACTTTAGACGATTGTTTGCCTCTCATTCTTCTCATTGTTGTTGGTTTTTGAATTAAAATGGAATAGTTGTGGGCATTAAGTCATGGCTAATTGTAGAAAAGGCCAAGACACATAGTCGAACTATGTTGTCACTAGAGTGAGAAGCGGACCTGGCATTAATCCCCCTCCCCCTCATTAGGATTGTATAAAAATGCTGTTAGTTCATTTGTTAATAGATGTGTCTATCTATTATCCGTCCATGCGTCATTGCTAGGGCAGTAGAACCAGGGTAGATAGTCAAAAATCTAAGAAACCTATAGTTTTCCAAGTGTTTGGTTAGCCAAAGATTTGGAAAACTTAGTGTCTGGAGATGAATACTTTGATCTTAGTGATAAAGAAGCAACTCATTATAATTCTGGCAGCCGTGGTCGTGAAAACAATTCTGTGAAGATGGAGATTTCATCATATTTGAATGAGAGGCGAAAGGAACTATATGTGCTCAAAGTGTACCCAAGGGTGACGAAAGTTTTCAGGAAGTATAACTGTGTCATTCCTTTGTCTGCATCCGCAGAACGACTATTTTCGGTAGGTGGTGGAATTTTTACTCCAAAAAGAAACATACTCGGAGATGGTATGTTTGAAAAGCTTCTGCTGTTGAAAGGAGCAACTAAGAAATTAAGTTAAGTTATGATGAAGCTGTAATGAATGAACCTTGTAAATTCTTTTCTTTTTATATCTTAACTGAAGTAAAATTCGATTTTCACGAAACCAATTAATTTTTTTCATGAAAACTATCGTTTTTTCTGAAAAGCGGTCGATTTCTCGGCAGAATGTTGCTTATCTTGTCTACTTGGAAAGGAAATGGATATTAAAGAAGTGTTTTGTGTGTTATTTACTGTAAGTAAAACATTAGTACTTGAGTACTTGAGTACTTAAGTACTTATTCAAAAGTACTTATTACCTAAGTATATTTTTAGAGAAGTACTTAATACTTGTACTTAAGTAAAAATTTCTCTGAGTACTTGAGTAAAAAAAAAGAAGTACTTGGCACAACACTGGTCTCAAGGATCTCCTCCAGTTTCTATTATTCCTGTTTTATATTTTTTCTTCGTGATTCAAGTACTTTTATCGCGCAACCTTTTTGTATTTTGAACAAAATGCGAGTAAAAAAAACACTGTTTCTAACAGTTTTACGAGACACTTTCATTTTTGCCACCCTACTTTAGCCCTTCAACAGACCTTCTAAACTCTTAAAGCGGTATTACCTGAAACGTGCGCTATTTTATACTTCTCAATTGACTATTCAGTTACTTTTTTCAACCACTAGAAAATAATTTCCAGCCCAAATTACGTTATTGTGAGTTCAATAAATTCCATAATCTATGGCACATCTTATTCAAAATGTTTTTTAATGCTACATTACATGAACATCACAAGTCGTGCTCGGAGATGAGTGGGGGACTTTGGGCTTAATCAGCTCTCAATAAATAAATGCTATTAGTATACTTTTATGACGCTGTAGAGAATTTTCACGGTTCTTGCATGTCAACTCTGTTCTTCAACTAAATTTAGATATCATCTAGCCTCTACCCAGCCCAATCCTAACAACTATACTAGCTGGTGACTTTTAGCTTTCGTGTTGCCACTAGAATCGTTTTAACCTATTCAAAGGTATCTTCGGAGACCACACTGCCTTTCAATGACATATAAACAACAGTTAAATGTGGAAAATGACTGTGAACAGCAACAAAATAATCTCTGGATATTTCGGTCACATATACAGTGGCCATTATCAGCAGATAAACTGTATGAATTTATCTGCTGATGACGGCCACTATATATGCGATCGAAGTATCCAGAGGTTATTTTGTTGTCGTTCACTGTCTAATAAAAGGATTTTACGTATTCAACTTATTTATATAGCCTAGTCAAAAGTTCGAATTCTTGCGTAAGTGTTTGCTAACTTTCCCTTATTATAGTCTTCCTTACACTTCTATTATACCTATGAGGTAGCAATCACCAAATGTTTTTATTTCCGTGAACTCGATGTTTGACCTTATATTAAATCACTTGAAGAAAACTTTAAGATAAATTTTCTAATTTCCCCGATTCAGTCAAGGCGCTTTTTTGTTATATATGCACAATTGCAAGTTCAATTCCAATCATATAAATAATAGGCATTTTACTTTACCAAACTATAAGCATTCGCATTAAGGTAAATATTTTTTTACTTATAGCTTTTCCTGAAGTGGTTCTCGCTTTAATACTCCCATAATAGTTACCCTCAAATGTTCATCTCACCTACATCGGTACCATATCGAAATAGCTTTCAAATTATGGTGGAATCATTCACCCTGTTCATCAATGACTATACCATGGTTTTGGAAAATTAGAAAGTTAGAAAGATTAGAAAAAAGCAAGTTGATTCTTACAACCAAATATTTTTAAGCTCTCCAAGAGTTGCTTGACAATTTCAAGCAGTTTTTCCTTTGTATTCTTATTCCGTTGCATATAGTTTCAAAATTTCCACAGATATTAATTTTTGTTCTACCTGTTCAACAGCTATAACAACTAAAACTTGAAAATATATGCTTAACCTTAAACAGAAAGATAGAAAAAAAAGGACAATAGATAAAAAAAAGACTTATATTTCAAATAAAGTCTTACCAGCATTCAACTGCAAGACCCCTAAGCAGGTATAAGCGTCAACTGTTTTCTTGTAATTCCATGTTCTTTTTAATCTCTCAGCTTCGTCAGAACCTATTCAGAATGAATAATTAATTTCAATGACAATGATTGCTAGTAAATTCAATCACAAAAAGTTTTTCTCTATGTAATTCCTATGTGTCCATAACTCTAGCCAATCACTAACCTGGAACAATCACGTTATGTTATATGACGGGTACATGAAGCGAAGAACTTCCACTTTACTACTAGAGTCAGTAGCCTTAAGGTTACTGATTCTTATAAGAGAATATATATTCTGCTTTTCATTTTTTTTTTATGTCTGTTGTCCAACAAGCTTTTTGAATAGTTAAAGACAAAGCTCGAGTGTCGTCTATAGTAAAGTGCCATGGGGCTACAATGTGGTGTTATTCCTCAGAACCACTTAGTATGGAAAGAGCGGTTGTAAAAATTTTAGAGGGGACTTATTCGATTAGAAATTGAAAGTTCTAGTGCCCTTTTTAAAATTCAAAAGATTGGAGGAATTTGCTAAAAATCCATGGTATCCTCTAGGGATACCATGCTTCTCACAGCCCCCAGGGGAAGGTTTGTACAATATGCAATTCGCCCATTGTTTATATGCATGATGTTTCATTGGGAAAGGAGGGAATCTTTGATCTCGGGGCTGTCTGAAAGGGCGTCAAGGTGGAATTTCGGGAAACACTGAACTAAATCAAAAGACACTAAGTGCATCCTGGTTATTAAAAAGGCTTATCTATATCATAGGATCGGATAAGGGTACTGACTTGAAGCCTTCAGGGCAGCTACTACTATGACTGAAACTGGAACTAGTTACGACACACCTATTTTCAACTGTGGCTATTTGCGATTTCGATTACAACTACGACTACTCATGACTGTGACTACAAGTACTTGTGACTGCGACTATTTCTACTTTCGGCCACTTTTAGGGAACACTGAGAAGGATATTGAGCAACACTGATGCATACTATAAGCATACTCAAAAGGGCGCATCAGCAGTATCTCAGGGACAACTGGGGGTATTAAGTTGAAACTTTCAAGATATGCTGAGGGGATTTTGGAAAGTGTTTGGAGGGCAACCAGCCTTGCCCTTTTACATGTTCCCTCCCAAACACTGTTCGAAAGTTTGGGGAGGGGGAAATGTTCACAATAGTCAAACGGTCACACCCCCATAGCACCCGGGGCAGAAGTTGTAAATTATGTAATTTGCTCATTGTTTACTTACAGTATTCATCATTGGGAAAGAGGGGAACGTTTGATCCTGGTTATGTCAAAAAGACTTAGGTTATTAATGTGAAACTTCAGTGAACATTAAGAAGGATGTCAAGCTAAATAAAGATACTTAACACTTCCGGGTTATCAAGAAGGCGTATCTGAAATATCTTGGGAATAGCCAAGGGTATTTAATTGAAACTTTCAGGGCCAATACTATTAATATTACTGCGGCTACAACTGCGACTGACACTACTTGCGACTGCAACTGTGGCCAATACTACTTGGAAGTGCGAATATGAATAATTGTAATCACTTGTAACTGCGACTAGGATTACGGATAGGATTACGACTACTGGCGACGGCTATTCCGACTGCGACTGCAGCAACTTTGTCACTAGGATGGTGACTAATTGCAACTACAACTACTTGCGATTGCGGCAATTTGCGACTACGACTACTTACGACTGCAAGAATTTTTAAATGGGACAGACTACCTTAACAGTTACTACGACTACGACTAAGGCTACTTGCGAATGTGACTACTTGCAACTGCAACTACTCTTGACTATTACCGAGACTACTTGCGACTGGAATGCAACAGCTTATGACTGTAACTGCTACTACTTGCAACAGCAACTACAAATCGCGACTGTGACTGCAAGGATTATTGCTACTTCTACCACTACAACTATAACTATTGAACTAAACCAAAAGAGTTTAGATTCATCCTACTTGTCAAAATGGCATAGTGCGCCCATGTTGTCAAAATAGTTTATCTGCAATATGTCACGAAGGACTAAGGTCTTTCATTTGAAAATTTTAGAAAATGTTCAAGAGGATATTGCACTAAATCAAAAAACACTAGGTGAATCTAAGTTGTCAAAAGGGCGTATCTCTATTGATCTCTGGAACAGCTATGGGTATTAAGTTAAAACTTTCAGGAAATGCTAAGGGGGTTGTTAAACAAAACCAAAGACACTATATGCATCCAGGTTGTCAAAATGGCATATCTTCAGTATTTCAAAGACAGCCAGGAAATGGTTTTAAGTTGAAACATTCAGAGATTGTTGTGGGGGAAGTTGACTTAAAGAAACTATGCGCATCCCGGTTGTCAATAGACGTAGCTGCATTTGATCAGCAACAACTAAGATTAATAAGTGAAAACTTCCAGGAAATGTCGACTGTGATGCTGACCTAAATCAAAAGACATCATATACATCCGTGTGTCAAAATAGCATGTCAGCAATATCTCAGGAACAGCTAAGCGCATTAACTTACATATTTCAGAGAATGTTGAGGGTGATATTCAATTTAATCAAAATAAAACTATATGCATCCCTAGTTGTCAAAAAGGTATTTCTGTAACATCTCAGGATCAGCTAATGGTATTTGGTTCAAAGTTTCAGGGGACTCAATCAAAAGATCCTATATGAATCCTGCTATTAAAATGGCATGCGAAGTTAAGGGTATGGAAAAGTTAAAGATATTGAAAGTTAAGGGTATGGAAAAGTTATATACTGTGGAAAAGCTAAGGGTATTAGCTTGAAATTTTTAGAGAAGGTGAAGGGGTATATAGAACTCAATAAAAATGCACTATACACATCCTAGTTGTCAAAAGGGCGTATCTGCAATACCTAAGGAACGGCTAATGGCACTCAGTTGAACACATTTCCTTTATATATACTATGTTGAACATTCTACCAGAAGGATCCTTTCGAGTATATATTTTTAAAATACTGTCGAATCAAAATCTTTGTTCAAGAACCGCCACAAACCGAAAAGAAATAAAAATAAATAATCATTTCAAACACAAAGATAATAGATATTGATATAGATGAATAAATAAATCTTAAAACGATAAAATTTTAAGTGAATACTCAAGTCAAACTTAAAACGAACTAAAATTTAAAAGATACGAGTTTGGCTACTCCTCCTTTCTGCTACCCTAACCGTAAAGATTCTAAAGCATATCGTGTCAGTTGCACCTAACAAAAAACAAAATAAATTATCAACATTTTTTTTATTAAATATTGAAAAATAAAAGACAGTTAAATAAATATTGAATTGCTGATATTTCCAGGAACTAATACGAATATACATTAAATATTTAGTTTATTTTCATTAGTTATTTCCAGGCATCTTTATCATTAGAATGATTTTTTTTTTACTTTTCGTCGATATTTTGCAAATTAAAGCACACTGTTGAAAATACAGATTTAATGCAAATGATACAATAATTATCAATACATGATACAATACATGATACTATACATTTGTATCATGATACAATACATCGTATAAATGATACAATACATTTAATGCAAATGATACAATAAGCTTTAAAACTTTTCCGGTTAGGGGAGAGGGGCAGTAGCCAAACTTATATTTGTATCAATTTTCGCTCGTTTTAATTTTACCCTGACTATTCGATTTAAACTTCACTCGTTTCAAGATTTATCTATTTATCTTTAGGGTTTATATGGTTATTTGTGTTAATTTGTTCTTTTTGGTTTTCGATTATTCTTTGATAGTAATTTTTGGTCGTTTTGAACTATTATAAAGCTTTATTTCTACTCGTCTTAAGTTTAATATGACTCTTCACTTTTCTCTGAAAAAGTTCTTTTTCAGAAATTTGTATTTTTAAATAATTTTAAAACAAACAGCAATCTCACATGACTTAACTTACAGAGTCTTTCAATCGACTTCAAAAATCTTCAAGGTACATTACAGGGTGTTCTAAAAGTCAATGTGTATTTCCAACAAATCAGCAGCTTAGAAGAAGGGGAGAGACAGCAAAACCTGTCAAAGTTTGTCCCCCAAACCAATCGACTATAGAAATAACGACTATAGAATAAAAAAGACAGTTAAATAAAATATTGAATAGCTAATATATATACACCATACATTCATACAATGATAAATTATATTCAAAGTAGAAATAAGTATTTATAGGAAAATTGAGGCTATCTTACAAATTAGCTTTCACTTTTTTCTTTAGTAGTATAAATTTTCTTATAGTGAAATAAAATTTTACAATTTCCAGCCATCCAACCACTAGGATTCTTATCAGGACAGAAACATCAGTTCTTCCCATATAAGGGAAGAAGGAGAGAGAGCGAAACTTGTCAAAATTTGTCCCCCAAACCAATCGACTATAGAAATAACAACTACAGAATAAAAAAGACAGTTAAATAAAGTATTGAATAGTTAATATATATACACAATACATTCATACGATGGTAAATCATTTTCAAAGTAGAAACAAGTATTTATAAGAAAATTGAGACTATCTTAGAAATTAGTTTTCACTTTTTCATCTAGTAGTATAAGTTTTTCATATAGTGAAACAAGTTTTTCTTTATTTCACTATATAACTAAGATTCTTACCAGGACAGAAACAGCAGTTCTTCAAGGGGAATAAAACGGTTAAAAAATCCTTTTGCGACTATAATTCATTCTTTACAAGAATTTCTGCTTGCCTCAAAATGCGATATACGTTGAGAATATATAATACTTAAATAAATACTTGTGATTAAATACTGAAATTGAACTGTCCCCTTTATTTTAAGGGACCAATATTTGAAACTAGTCCCTTGAAATAAAGACCAGTTTTTCATTTCTGAGGAAAAAATTATTGTTAATTTATTCAATGGTCATTTTTTGCATTTTCCCACCCCCTAACTTTTTTTTGTGACTCGATGTAGAGGAAAGGTTTAAAAAAACAACACCTGTACTTGACGCCTTTTAGGAAATATACTAGATTATAATTCAATTATTATCCCTAAATGTCACTCAGGAAATCTAGCAGATGTTGTAGACTAGCAGACAGTGTTCTGGAATTTGTCTCAGGCATATGCATGGGCAGTCTTTCTATTTTCAGCGTACCTGTTTCTATTGTGTCTAAAAAAAAAAAAGTGCCAATGCGTATTCGGGCAATATACTTAAATTTCGGCAAGTTAGTTTACTTGAATTTTCCTTTAGGAATCTACTAGAACTTTGCTCAGGAAATCTAACTATGCTTTGGCTAAGGAATGTACTAAACCTCACATGGGAGATCAACTATAGTTTACGGTAGAATCTAAGTCTCTTAGAAATTGGACAAGGAATTTCCTACAAAGAATCAACAGTGTTGTAACTTATTTGCAGGACATATTTGCAGCCAGAGAAGTACAGACTCGTAACCTACTGGAGAGACCACATAGCATGGCTTACCAGAATAATTTATATAAACAGACACCACAACCAATTGAAATTACCTTAATTACCATAATTCGCACTTCAGAGCTGTGCATCGGAGCTGTGCTAATGGATCTGTGTTACTGATATGGATCTTGCCAGTAGTATTTCCACTTCCTGCATGATCATTTACTATCCAGTGACTTCTTGAAAGTTATAGGTGAGGTTGCTGACACTGTAGACTCGGAGAGGGAATTCCAGTCGTTGACAATTCTTTCGGAGAAGAAGTTTTGACGCATTCTAGTGTTCACATGGCATTTAGGAAGTTTCTTTGAATGGCCTCTTGTATGGGATTGGTAGGACATATTCAGGTTGAGGAGACTAGATGTGTCATTAGAGAGTTTATGGGTAAGCAGCATATCACCTCGTCTGCGGCGGTACACCAGAGTGGGTAATTTGTTTTTTTTTTAGTTTTTCATTGTAGGGGAGGTAATAGGCTTGGTGGCACGCCTCTGCACGCCCTCAAGAAGTCTCGTGTCGCCTTTATATTGAAGAGCGGCTATGCAGTTTCCAAAGTCAAGGTTCGGTCTTACGATGACCTTATGAAGTTTAAGAAAGACTTTGGGTGATCTGCTTGTAATAGATCTCTTGAGTAGGCCAAGTCCTGTATTAGACTTAGAAACCACATTTCTTATGTGGGAGTGAAACTTGAGCTGATTATCAACGAGTACGCCTAAGTCACTTTCTTCATTGTGGGTTTGAAGATCAATTCTTGTTCGCCTCTCAGGATCCCACATTGAGTACACTGCGTTTTAATTCTTTGGTCCAAAGTGCAAGTTCAATGAAATGTTCCAAAGTGAAATGTTTAATTTCAGGTAATATCTTATTTTTCTTTAACTTCAAAATTGTTTGAAATCGATTTTGGTATTGACCACAGACTACTGATCCGCTTCTGTACCAAAATAATTCTATATTGCACTTAATTTAAAAGATGTACATATGGTTCTGGAAGAGAGACTGATGAATCTAACTCATCAAGTGCCAGGAAATCCCGCAGAAGCCTGTATTCATGCCCAGATAGACTTCTGTAATTCTGATTAAAAAGGTTGCATAACTATTACACGATGAGGGATAAATGCCGGAGAGGAAGAAGATCAAGGGCATGATAGACAGAGCATCATGGAGGCATGTGTGAGGTACTATCCAACTGCCAAAGCTTCCAGAGTTAGTTTCAGGAATTCCATACCTCCAAAATAAGGAAAGTATTCTCGTTGTTGAGCCGTGAATAAGATTGATGAGCCAAAATAGAGAAGAAAAACTGTCGATTCATACGCAGATAGACTTCTGTCAGTCTGACTAAGACGGTAAAAAAGGTAATGAATACAGAATTTGACAGTCCCTACCTGCTATGCTCATCTTTGGTTCATGGTTCTTTGGTTCTTTTGGTTCATAACTGCCAAAGCTTCTAGACCAAGAAGAACTCACAAACAAGTTAGACATGTACTGACATGATTTTGCCAATCACCAAAACTTAAATATGTTCTAAAGCCGCGTTTGGCAAATATATATATACATATATATATATATATATATATATATATATATATATATATATATATATATATATATATATATATATATATATATATATATATATTTATATTATATATATATATATATATATATATATATATATATATATATATATATATCCTCATTTATTACCTCGATTGAAATTACCCTTGTTTTCTTTGGTTAATTTTTTATAATGTGTTCTCTTTTTTTTGTCAAAAGTCACCAGGAATGCCTTAGAACAAATAGAAAGTGAGAAGTTAATTTTCTAAGTCTTATTATTAATAAAAAGATGTTGACAAAAAGCTGACAACAAATCCAATGAAATGTGATACGGACAAATAAAAACACGTTGGACATGCAAATATGTGAGAGGGGTGAATCAAAGGGGAAGACATTTTAAAAAAGGATAAAACAAAACAAGCATAGAAGACATGGACAGCAAAAGCTCAATATTCTACCCATGTCCGAGCCTAAGGTCAGGCCAAAATATTCACCTTTCACGCCTTCTTTCGAATTTTTCGGTTTGGTCTAATCCTCATAGTTCCCCCACTTTTGTTCGTTTTATCATATACAACCATCATTACCTTGCGAATTATAATAATAATATTAATTTATTTCTTACCCACTTACAAAAGGGAAAAAGTGGAGTACAAGGAGAAAAAGAAATAAAGAACTACAAATAACACAAAATACAAGAAAAAGAAATAAAAATTTAGCAAAAAAGGCAGATAAGATGATTGTTAGGACCAAGACGGTTTGGAACTTCGTCGATTAATTTTGAACTTAGTTTTTCCACTGAGAGAACAATATCCATTGCCTGATATTTACTAATTAACCTTCGGTTCTGAAATAATAATGGTAAATAAAGTAAGAACTTACAATACCAATAGTAATCCGTCTTGACCCTCTTTAAGTCACCTTTATTCAGAAGCATATAAAACCCAGCACAAAATAACCCAGAATAGTTGCAGAATATTTTTATTGTACTATATTTCTATCCATACTTACATGGGAAAAGTCCCTTTTTTAGTGAAATATAAATAAAAGTACAGACAACTTACCTATTTCAAGTATGGCATTAGATTCTAAAAGAATAGATGATTGATTTCCTCTTTGCTCCAAAATGGCACTGGATACAACTTCTTGCCCAGATTTGGTGAAGAATTTTAGATTTTTACCAAGAACCATGCTGACCTTTAACTACTGCTGGTTTACAGAGTAAAATCTTAGCTTTGCTTTGCTCCAATACCTTATATTATTATTCAGCTGGCCAGTTATTCAGATTGGCACTTACTAAATTTCCTGTTAGTTTCCACCAGTTAGTACACAGGCACCAAACTTATATGTAACCTTCTTTCCATTAGAGCCAGGTATCTATTATTGTTGGTGGTGCATCATTACTGAAAGAAAAGCAATTGTCAAAAACTTATTTTCCTATAAAACAAGGGCTTTTTTGTACAGCCCTGGTCACTTGTGGTTAGGGCCACATTAACCACGAGTGGTTAGTGCGCCAGACTTGAGATCCTATGTCCAAGTGAACAGGGTTTTGGTTCCTGGTGTTAGTAGTTATTTGGCTTGAGCAGGGATCAGTGGCGTGACTCTGTAAGCTCAGCAAGAGTTAATCAACCTGTAATGGGTACCTGGAGAAATGGGGGGAAGGTAAACAAGAGGCATGTGTGAAGGCACAGAATGGCTGGCCCCCAACTCCCCTTGCATCTCCAGGTTGAAGGACCATAAAACAGAGATCAGGACCATCAGTAGGGATTGTAAAATTCAATACTGTATTCTTTAACTTTTACCTAACCACTATTGAAAGTGACTTGAGTTCTCTATCATCTTTCCATTAGAATTAATTACAGACAGACAGGGAATTGTCTCTATTGCATAAAAATGCAAACAAGACTTGATTTTGATTTCTCTAGTTTCACAGTTACCTGAATGCTATATTTTTGCTAGGTTATGGGTAATTTGGGCATTTCTTTTTCTCATTTTTCAACGTGTCTAGAGAAAGTATACCAGTTATGTTGAGGAACAGAATATTTCTTCTTTTGATTCAAGTCGTCAGATATATAATCCTAGTAGATCTGATGTGAATTTTTGCACTATTTGTGGTTTTTGAGCAATACTTTCTTGGCTTTTTACTGAAATGTGGGTTGTGAGGTATGCTTTCTGTAAGCTGCAGGGCTCATATGAGTTCCTGTCTTAACCTTTTTTGACACAAAATGGCCCAGGGATATCTGAAATTTAGAAAAATGTTCACACAGAAACTAGAAAAGTGACTTTCTGAATGTTTGGCTGAAGAAAACAATAAACATTCCGATCTTGTTGTGGATAACTTTCTAGGTGATATATCTAAAGAATTACACTGCTGCAAGCAAATGTCTGATAATGTACTTGGAGAATATAAAATATAACCTGCACCTAATTTACCTTCTGAACACAAGGATGTTACCCAAGGGCTGTCTACCAACATGAACATATTCAAGGGCATGCTTAAAAAAGGATTGATGATCTACGAAGCTCAAGATATAGTGTTCCTAACTCTCAACAAAAACTGTACCTGAAAGTACAGAGAGAGGTAAGCAAAGGCAGTCAAGATGTTGAAGGGTATGCAGTGTTCCTTGATATTTTTCACTATCAATGGACTTTCCTTAAAACATGTCTCTATGTAAAACCAACTTTGACATATGTGGCTTGTAGTACCTGTCCCTTGCACAAGGATAATTTTTGACTAGACCAAGTATTCTTATGTGAAAGATGTAAAAGCTGTTTGTCTTGATGTACCATATGATGAATTTGAAATCAAAAGGCAGAGAAGATCACAGATTTGCAATGTGGGGTGTTGTTTATTATGGATGTCCATTCACTTCAATGGTAGCAATAAATGCAATTGGGTGCAAAAACTGGAACTTGCACCAAACAATGAACAAATCTAAGGACAATATTAATGGGTTTCTATTGTAACTATTAGCTCAAAAGATTTAATTATCAAGAATTGGCTACTAATGAGCAGTGAGATTTTACAAGATAACATCAAACATGAAATAAAAGTAAAGTTAGTTCTGTGCTCTGGTAGTCAATCAAGACTTTTAGGAGCAAGTGTATTGGTCACACAGTTGCTCAAATTTAACAACAAATATTCCAAACAAGGGATAAGGAAATTGTTGAGCCAGAACAACTTGGAGCTGACAGAAAAAATTTAATCAATAAAATTCCCAGTATCAAAGTGATTTTGTTGTTAGGGGAGTTCACATATTCTTTAATTAATATTCTCTTGTTATTATTTTTTTCCTCTATCACTAGGGCTACAAACCCTCTTGTTTTGTTCACAGGTCAGAAATAAATTGAATTGAATTAATTAATGCCATGTGTAAAGATTTCAACTTTAGGAAAGATAAAATCTTCAACAACCTATCTTTGTATGCTGTGGAGGAGCTATCTGATAGCTTTTGTGAGTAAAACGATATTGTGATTAAGGTCTCTCCTCTTATTTGAATATAACTCACTTTGGTCCTATCACTACAAGCCAAAGCTACATTCTAGCAAACAGTCATGAAGAGGCTAACCAGAGAATCTTCTATTATATCAGTTTTTTAGCAAAAAAAATTTTCATCCAGTTCAGAACTGCTACAAGCAACATAAACTTTTTTTTCCATATTCACTCCTATAGAGAACTTGAATCCTGAGGTTCTAGAAAGAGATCCACACAGATTTCCTGAGTTTGATTCCAAAATCTCCTTAGAAACCTGAATTTCAAAAAGATGCATTTGCACACCATTACTTGTTCAAGAAAGCAGTTTGATAAACAAATGAAAGAATGGCCTCAAAAGTGTTGTCAGTGTAATGGTTATAGGTTTTGATTAGATTTGCTAAATTACCATTAGCCAATTATTCAAAACTTTTTTGGCCTATTACAGGAAGGATGTCTTGGTAGAAAGCAGCTGGAATTTGTTTGTGAATGAAATGTTTGTCTGCAGTCATCCCTCCATTTCCAAGTGCAGTGGGGGCTACTAACAGGACATAACTAGATGGACTGTATGTGATTTAGACATTTTTTTCTTAGAAGTGATGAAGGTTACCAGGTTCAAGAACAAAGCCAAGAAAGTAAAGATTGTTTTGATAATAAAATCCTAGTCTTTCTCTCTTCAGTTTGGCCAAATATGTTGTTAACATACCCTCTTGCCATAAGGTATGGTTAAAAACCTGACTTTCTTTTGATGCTGAAGCTCATTGGGTTTGGACAACCCTTCCAAATAAGTTTGTGGTCATTGGGACTATATACAACCCTCCAACCTGCCAGATTACTAGCTACCTTGAAACATCTCTTAGTTATATTAAGGCAACTATGAAAAATCTGCCATCATCCTCCATGGATATTTCAATCTACACCATAGCATATGGCTCTATGGTAAAGACATTGAGAAGGAGGGCTCAGAACTGTATGATCTTTCTCTTTTGTATGGGTATGTACAAATTGCTGAACTCAATACCTACCATGGACCAAATGGATCATCTTGTCTTGATCTCATCCTTATGGATCATCCAGATTCCTTTAAGGTTGACACTCATAATTTCACAAGTAACCACATTATTAGGTATTAGGGAAGGGGGTGTAGTTAAACAGGGAGCAACTGTCAAAACTGACCCATACAATTTTAATGTAATGGAGTAAGAATTGTGTTAGGTAATGTGTAATTCAAAAAGGTGTTAACTGTGCTTTCAAACCAAAACTCAGAACAAGTAGCCTGCCTCCTTCAAAAAATATTTTTCCAAGTGTTGTCTTGCTAGCTGATTTAAAGATTTTGACTAGGATATGTTTAATGCATAATAGACAAACTTAGCTGAAAAGAGAGCTAAATTTATACTGGTCCAGGTTCATTCCACATTACATTCAACCACACCTGGTTAAAGTTTTTAAGTGCTTCATTTGTTTTACTAGATTTTGCAAGTCATAATCTTGGCTACAAAAATGCAAAATATATTTTCTGTAATTCAATGTCAAGTGGTAAAAAATAGGGGGGGGGCACTTCAAACCAGCTCATACCTTTCAATGCTATTCCCCTGTATCAAGTGATGGAGGTCTCATGAAACCACACCTAAAATAGAACATTTTGACATATTTCAGGCCATTTTATTGCAGAATTTGATCAAGTTAAAGTCAAATATTTAGGACAAAAACACAAGAATTTTCTGGAAGATTAAGAAAATTCATTAAGAATTAAAAAATGGTTTTAAAGCAATTGTACTTACATAAAACAGAAAGAAAATGGTTCAACATTTGGGGAAAAAATCTCAGTATCACAAAATTAGTCATTGATTGCAGTTTTAAAGCAGTTAGTTTTTGTGTTTCTGTAGAAACAGGAAAATATTGTAAATTCTTGTAGGTAGCACTAGCAATTTTGTTCACTTAAATTAATGTATAAAATTAATATAGAAACTATTTACAGACACAATAGAACATATTTCTTGATCTTATATGTGTTCTGTTCCTGCAAGATACACTTCCTGCATCTTGGGAACAGCAAAAGTACCATGGTTTAAAAATCATTGAAAAATCATTTAAAAAAGCAAATGATTTAAAAATCATTGAACCATTATTTAAAAATCATTTTTAAATTGCTAATTCATGATACCATCCAGAGTCCTTTACTTCTTGCCATTTCCAATAAATAGAGCCACTATTTATTGAAAAAGCCGTCCTGGCCGAGTTGGTTGGTGCACTGGATTTGGGATCCTTTGTCTGAGAGGACACAGGTTCGAATCCCAGTGTACCCAATTCTTTGGTTTAAGACTGGGGTCAGTGGTGTGACCCTGTAAGCTTAGCCAGATTCGACCTAGTTCTAAATGGGTACCTGGAGAAATCTGGGGAAGGTAAACAGGAAGGATGTGCGAAAGCACAGGATGGCTGGCTCCCAGCCCCCCATTGCACTTCCTGGCTGAAGGGCCAAGAAACAGAGATCAGCACCACTGGTAAAGTCTAATGCCATACCCTTTACCTTTTTTTCAATAGAGCCACTCATTTTCATTCAACACACTGCCAATCAGTTAGAGGTATGCAACTTAAAGTGGTTTAAAGTCACCCTCTATGTGGGTCTCTAGAAGGCAACTAGGTCAGTTCAAACTTTTTTTGTTTTTTGGTGTCAAGTCACCCTGTCCTATAGTACTAAAAAGACTAACATAAATCAAATATCTAAATAAGAAATATATTATTGGATTTCTCAGTCAATACTTTCACAAAACATAATAATCATGGGACTGGTGCAATTACTATAACTTTGCTGGGAAATATATTATTTGATTTCCTAGTTAATACTCTAACAAAGCATAATAATCAACATGCTGTTGCAATTACTCCAAATTTGCTATTTTTGTCAGTTTGCATTCTTTTTTGTACTAAATTTTCTAATCCCCATTTTGTTTGTAATGCCAATTTAAAAAAAAAAAATCAGCCAGCCTTTTTATACATGCTAGGGCTATATCAGGCATAGAGAGGGTGCTGGGACACAATTGTGATAGTAGTGGTTATCATAATTCAAAAGAGCATTGAATGGCAATTTTCTTGGTAATAGTGTGCCAAAAATCCAGTTCTGAACTATGCATATAAGAACAAAAGAATCGTACTACTTGATTCCCTATTCAATAGTATTAAAAAAATGAAGAAGAAAAATGACTGCTATCATTTTAAGGTGCAAGCCATAAGAAATAAGGAACAATGTATCACTAAGGACTTAAAATGGAGATTGCAATGGAGGAAATTTTTAGAAAGACCTGTTTTGTTTGTATGTTTGGTAAAATTCTAGTTTAGGGACTTTTGGCTATCTTGGAAAGGGGTTAGGTTAGGAAAATAAAACTTTCAGGGATGGGTCTAAAGGCTAAAGTATGTCATGGGAAGGTATTTTGAAGTACCTACCTCCCCTCCCTCTCTCTTGAGAGGGTCCTGACCTTTGATGACCTTTAAAAGTGTGTTATAAAAGTGAAACCTTGCAAAATAGATCTTCTGCTTGAACTAAGCACAACAAAATTGTTTTCAGCTTCACAACTTTGCTCAATCCCAATTTATAAGGTTTTAAAGATATGTAAATACATTTCCTAAACTTTGGAAAAAAAACATGGATCCAGAATACTACTCAAATAACAGGAATTGCATTTTCAGAACTAAAGGCAGAGAAAAAGCAACTGGTAACAGAAAATTAGGGTAAAATGTTGTTTTGTCAAAATTTCAATAGGTATAGACCTGTCATGTAGGCAAATTTCAGGGCCCTCTAGAGGGAGAAGGAGTGGAGGTGGGTACTTTAAAATTCCTTCCCAGGATATACTTTAGCCTGTAGACCCATCCTTGAAAGTTTCAATTTCCTAACCTAACCCCTTTCTGAGATAGCTAAAAGTCACTAAACTAGAATTTTACCCTATGTTTAAATGTATACATGTCTAGGAAGGCCATAAAAATGTGCATCAAGTGGTGTCTTCATCTTCTACCTAGCAAACAAAATTTGAAAATTTACTGATTTATCTTAGATAAGTAGCCTTATCCTACAACTGTCAAGGAAGTGACTGCTATATTTGGTAACACTGTATTTTATGGCAACTTCTAAATGAAATAGTTACCAATAAAATAGTTTTCAAAATATCTGGTAATCTTTTTAAGGCTAAAAAGAAATGTATCACATTAAGGGCTCAAAATAAAATTTGAAAAGAAAACAATTATTATAATTAGAACAAACATAAAAGATGCATAGCTAAGTAGGCTAATGGAAAAAAAACTCAAATTTACAGGGTCCTTTAGAGACTCAAAATTTGCCAACTTGACAGGTCTATCTAGGCTAAAGGCTAACTATTGACATTTTGACAAAACAAAATATTTTGCCTTAATTTTCATATCAGTCCCTTTTCTCTGGTGTTAGTTTTGAAATTGTAATTCCTGCTATTGGGGTAGAATTTTAAGGCATATCAATGGGTTTTTTTTCTAAATTTAGGAAATGTATTTGCAGATCTTGGAAACCTCATAAATTAGGATTGAATAAAGTTGTGAACCTGAAAATACTTTTCTTTTGCTACATTTAAGTAGATGACCTATTTTGCATGGTTTCATATTTATAACACAAAGATTTTCAAATGTCATCAAAGGTTACTGTCTTCTATAGGGAAAAGAAGTGGAGGTAGTCTACCCTAGTTACTTCAAAATAGGCCTAGACTACCTTCTCAGGACATACTTTAGTCTGTACATCCATCCCAGAAAATTCATTTTCCTAACATTACCCCTTATCAAGATAGTAAAAAGTAGCTCAACTAGAATTTTACCATTGGTTCACATAGTATGTTAGCTTGGTTATACCTTCCCATGGAATGTTTTTGTTCCTATCAATGTCAATGTTCCTGTTACCTGAACAATTGTTTTGGGTCATGAAACTATTGTTAATAGATGCATTTTGACTTTTTGAACATCTTTTCTCTCCTGCAAAATTACTGCAAACTCACCATTATGAAGTTATTATATATTTGCACATTAGGAGGGGGGGGGGGGGGGGTAAAACATACCATATATTAAATACTGCAATGGTTAATTTACATATTTAATATATGATGTGCTTTACCCCCACCCCCCTGATATGCAAATATATAGCCCAAATTTGTTTCTAAACTATTACAGATTTGCAATTTCAAATATCCAATCAATAAAAACAGAAATGATTGCAATTCTATATGTGTAAATAGGCTACAGGATATTTGGGCTGGAATAACTCCCTAATGGTGAGTTTGCAGTAGTTTTGCACGAGAGAAAAGATGTTCAAAAAGTCAAAATGCATCTATTAACAATAGTTTCATGGCCCAAAACAATGGTTCAGGTAATAGGAACATTGACCTTATCAAGATAGTAAAAAGTAGGCTACCTCAACTATAATTTTACCATGGGTTAACATAGTCGGCTAGCCTGGCTAAACCTTCCTAGCCTCATTCCTTTCCAAGATAGTCAAAAATAGGTTGCCTAGAATTTGGTAAACTTCTAGTTAGGCTAGGCTAATTGACTTCTTGCTATCTTGGAAAGGGTTTAGGTTAGGAAAATGAAACTTTCAGGGATGGGTCTACAGGCTAAAGTATGTCCTTGGAAGGTATTTTAAAATACCCACCTATACTCCTTCTCCCTCTAGAGGGCCCTGAAATGTGCCTATATGACAGGTCTATACCTATTGAAATTTTGACAAAACAACATTTTACCTTAATTTTCAATTACTAGTTGCTTCTTCTCTGCCTTTAGTTCTGAAAATGCAATTCCTGTTATTTGAGAACAATTTTGAGCCATATCAATGTTCTTTTCAAAATTTAGGAAATGTATTTGCATATCTTCATAACCAGCAAAGTTATGAAGCTGAAAACAATTTTGTTGTAGGCCTACTTCAATTAAGCAGAAGATCTATTTTGCAAGGTTCCACTTTTATAACACACATATTTTTAAAGGTCATCAAAGGTCAGGGCCCTCTAGAGGGAGAAGGAGTGGAGGTAGTTGCTTCAAAATACCTCCCCAGGACATAGTTTAGTCTATAGATTCATCCCTGAAAGTTTCATTTTCCTAACCTAAACCCTTTCTGAGATAGCAAGAAGTCAATTAACTACAATTTTACCAAACAGTTGTTGAATGATAAAAGAGGATGAAGAAGGGAATCAAGTGATGTCTTCATTTATATGCTAGGCTAACCTAATTATGTTGTCAGTTACAAATTTACCCCTAACCCTTAGAAACCTAGTCATTTAACATTGAACCCCATGAACTAGTCAATGAAGAATGGACTTAAAGACAAGCAATGTTGAACTAGGCTACAACCAACTCTTTTCTGAAAACCACCTACTGTGCCACTTGTACTCTTCTACTTATGGGCTTTTCAGTTTACAGTATTTAGGCTTCTTCCTTTTTCTCTGTGTCTTGTGGTAGTTCTCGGATTCCAGGAAAGGGATAATTTGCTGACAGGCTTTTTATAATCGATGGTGGTAGGCTACAGTTAGATATTGAAGTTCTTCCTTAAATTGATGAATATTGAAGTCTTTACATGAATGTCAAGTGTGTAATATAGCGCAGGAGCAAAAGGGCGGAAGCGGCTTCGGTACTTTTTTTTACAGATAACTTTCGGCAATGATGAGGGGAAAAGGGCTTAAAATACTATTTGGGAATCGATAAGAGTGAAAAATTTTTTTTTTTCTATATACCATTTCATCTGAAAAAGGACAGAAGCTTTTTCTTTAGCTTCAAACTTGTATAAGTGACATATTCTGTCAAAGGAATAAAGATATGCACAGAAATAGCCAAGAAAATTGTCTTGTTCGAACAAATTTTCCGATCAGCTAGAACTCGTTAGATGGTACTTTAGTTTCAAGTTTACATTGAATTTTTTCAACATTTCAGAGAAAAATGCTAAAAGGTTTGGGATATACAATAACTGGGTTTTAAATTTCGTCTCTCGAATGGGCTTGAAAAAGACATTCATAAAATTTTTGGTCACGTGGACCACTATACCGAAAACAAATTTGAAACAAATTTTGACTGTATCAATTCATGACACCAGAAAATGTGCTTCTTATTTATGTTAGGCTTATAACTTACAAGGGATGAAACTTGGGGTAGGTGCAGATAATAAAATTGATAGAGACACGTTTTGAATATCAGTTTTGTTGATATGTTACGCTCAAAACTGCCCAAAGAAATTTTGATTTATCAGAATGGCTTAGAGTAATAGGACATATAACGGGAAGGAGAAGACCTCAATGAAGACAGAGGCTACTGAAAAAATTATTGCAATGTTCTCCGATGCCCGAAATAGGCCAAATTTATATTGTCGACTATCAGCTTCCTGAACATATAAATTGGGCCAAACCAACCTAAGAGAGGAAAAGTTTTATTTTTCTGTAATTAGCATAAATCCTTCAGGATAAGTAGACTGGACCAAAGGAAACCTAACACCAAATTTTGGCATAAATATTATCACTGATTCATTTCTCTAAAATTGAATTTTTCTATTTTTCATCTCATTTAAAACTTCGAGTTACATAGAGTCCCCAAATAAAATATTAGGGTCAAAGGAATCTCAATTAAGACTAAAAATTAAAGACACACATCTGATTATATTGATTTATAACGTCCATATTGTTTAAGACAGCAAAGCAAAACTGTTTTTCATAAATGACATTGATATGCATTGATTTAAACAAAGAGACAGTTATTGCAAAATATAACAGACAACAACCTTTTTAATATAACGGTTGATTAAGGTACAAGCAAATTTCAAGCTGCTTCCATAAAATGGGTTCTGCCCTAAAAATTTAATGGGGAAGGCTTCTGCCCTATAGAAGACGAAGAATTATGCAAATTTTCGATTCCTATGTACACTCTCCGCCATTTTCATCCCCTTAAATTTTTATAGTAAAACTATTATTAAAATTTATTGCTCAGAAGTATATGCTGATCAAACTTTTTGACAAAACATTCAAAGTTTGTCAAAAATTTAACTTGCAATTCAATATTTTAATATTTTAAATTTTTTTTCAATATTTTAATAGAAGCTGAAAACAATCTGTTTTGTAAACAAAGTAGTTTGCAAAAATATGTAAAATTTCCATAAGAATTAAAAGACCCATCTGATAAATATGACCTGATTTATTTTTAAGGACAACAAGAGCATCTCAGTGGAGCTTCCAGACAGATTTATTTCGCTCCAGATAAAGTGATTGGCAACTGAGACAGTTTTCTCTAAAAGATTGTTCTAGAGATGATTCCTGAGATCAGCCTGATTAGACGAAGGGATGTGACCTCACTTGCAGTTTCACATGATCACTGACGATGAGATGGCAAAGGGCTGGTTGAAATATCAGTAATTGAAGAATTGTTGCCGGAATACCTGTAGCATAAGGTGACCTTAAGCATCTTCCTCTTGTGTAGGGGCCAGTGACTTCATTTGTGCGTAAGGAGTTTGAATGAAACTTATATTTGTTGTCCAGAGTTGAGTTATGCCTGATAAACTTAAATTAGAAATTACATTTATCAAACTGCACAAAACACATCTTACCTATACTAAAATTGATATGCCATGCTGCTGCCTAATTCTGAAAATGAAAAAGTCTGGCTGTTATAACCCATATTTACCACCTAGCAGCATAAAATTTCAGCGTATTGAGCGACATGTTGCTTAAACCTTTTCGCTGTAGCTGTATTTCTAAGGCATCATTGTCAGATTCAGCAATGCAGGACTCAATACTGGTGCTTAGTATTCTATAAAAGTTCTTTACTGCTAAGGAAAAATAAATCTAATATAGTTGGATTTTAAAAGATGTTGTGTCGATTTGGTTTATCAAGAATCTGATGTAATGAAACGTCAGATAAACAACCAAGGTAAATAATTCTTCCGATACTGCCGAAGAAATAAACAAACTTTATAAATATTCCTTTTATTGTTCAATAATAAAAGACAATTTTATTAATACGGATACAAATTAATTGTAAAAAAAAACTTTGCATAAAGGAAGTATTTCGACGAAAAGTAAAGAGCTGCATTAAACCAAAATAACAGGTAAAATTTATATTCTAAACTACAGATTTTATAGTCTGGTAAACTACAGATGATAATCGCTTGCAAAGATTCTAAATGTGAACTTCGTTAGTCGTTATTTTTCCAGTGAATGGCTGAAGTGGTTGATCTAGGGGACCGGGGGAACCTGGGCCCCAGCAAAATTTTTCTCTGACACCCTTTTTCCTTATTTTTTTCTTTTTTTAATCATTTTTCAAAATAGATTTAACAATTTGGTCAATTATTGGCACCTTTGTAATATCCCACCTCTCCCAAGGTTTTTCACATTGGAACCCTTGTCACATTGAGCATCCCCCAAGATTTTGCTCTAGATTCAACTCTGACTGGCTTACCTTTTTTGCTTTGGGTTTATTACCTTGAATTTAATTTTTGTTTTATTTTAATCCATGTTGATAGCTTTTTGATTCTTCCAGTTTAAGTCTTGTTTAATTTTGATATCCGCGTTTTTTGTTTTTGTATTTTCAATCTCTTTTTTCTTGTCTTAATAGTTTCTTCTTTTTTGAATATGTAAAATTGATCTCTTTTTTTTTGGGGGGGGGGGGGGTTTCACTAGTATTACTTAAGCAGGGAAGCAGTTTTCTTTTCAAATATCCGTTTTTGTTTCTTCTAGTATTTTTGTTGGCCTTATAAAGCCCATTTTCGCTTTTATTCTCTTTTATATTTTGTACTAACGTAATGTATTGACTCTTAGTTACCCAAAATCACCTCTTAAAGATATTCGTGGGGAAATAAGTTTTACTGCCATTTGTGACTGATTTGATTTGTGACTTACACTAATCCTTTGAAAATACCAAGCTGAAGCTTGTTCTGCTTCAACCATTGGAGGAGTAGAGATGCTTCTATAAACACGAAATTTTCTCGTACTGCTCTGGCTGGATCTTTAATCTATTTTCGGTCTTGATATTACTAGGATAAACCTTTTCTAGAAGATAAACCTCTTCTTGAATTCTAGGATAAACCTCTGCGAATGTCGTCAAATATGCCCTTGTTTGTTCCTAGGCTCTTAATTATAAGAATATTATCTTTCAAAATTTTAATTGTTGGAAGATTTCTGGGAAAAATAGGTGGCAATGTTTCTAAGATGATAATTCATTAGACATTTCCACTCACAGTTAGAACTTAGAATGTCTGTCATGGACCTATTTAAGATAGCCCTACAAAGAAAAGCTTTTTTTGTCAATTTTACTGTGCAATACTTAATTTTTGAGATTCGTGACTTACTTATGAGAAAAAACAGTAAAAAACAAAAAAAGTGAAAATCTACTTTGAAAAAGGCATTTCCGTAAGATTTATAACCACAAAATCGAAATCTTCAATGAAAGTAAATTCGCTTTTACTTGAATGACATATGCATTTTCGTGCTGAAAATAGACTAACTCTGAAATTTAGCATGGTTTGCCAAAGCATCTAAAATCGAGCATTTGTGAAAATTGCTGAAAAAATAGAGCTCAATATATCTACAAGTTTCTACTTTAGTTGTAGTTTATCCAGCTTCTTATTTTGTCCATTTGTTATTGACTTAGAATAGTATTGCATAAAAAGAACCAGAGATAAATAAAATAAATAAATGAAATTCATAATATAAATTTACAAATAACATAAAATAAATATACAAATAAACGCAGAAATTTTTATTTTTAAATAAATAGACTTATATAAATAAGTCAGTTTTCATCTTGAAAAACGCAAACATTACTCGTAAATAAAAATAGACACCGCAAACATATTGTACATCAGTGACATTGTTGCCAAAAGTGTCGCTAAAAAATTTATCAAGGGGACAGTCTTTATTCTTTCAGCCACTTTGTGTCTTTACCTTATATTTACCTAGCTGTATTTGCATGTAAAATAATTTAAAAAATTATTTTACAATTATTAGTTATATATTAATAATATATATATATATATATATATATATATATATATATTATATTAATATATTATATCAATTATATATTAATAATATATATATTAATAATAATATATATATATTTTATAAAAAATTATTTATATTATTTTAAAAATTAAATTATGTTTCTTACGGAAGTAAAGAGATAAATTGAAATTTAAAGCCAACAAAATTATTGCGTCACCAACATCGATTATGCAAAATATGTCTACAAACCACTCAAATAAACTGACTTGTGGTATTTTCCAATAACAAAAGAATTCTAAAAACTAGGGCTTTACAGAAAGCACAAAGTTGGCCCAAAAAAAAACAATATACTCTCTTAAGAACAAATTCTGTGACTAGCTTGCAGAGAACAAAAACTAATTGTAAGTTTCGTTATATCGAACAGTTCGTCGTAACGAACTGTAGTAAGGAGCGACCCGGCTCAATAGTAACCAACACTCTAAAAAGTGGAATTCTAATAGCTACATCAAAAGAATTGCATTATAATGCTGATTTTAAATATATAAGTTTCATCAAGTTTAGTCTTACCCATCAAAAGTTACGAGCTGAGAAAATTTGCCTTATTTTAGAAAATAGGAGAAAACACCCCCTAAAAGTCATAGAATCTTAACGAAAATCACAGCAACAGATTCAACGTATCAGAAAACCCTGTCGTAGAAGTTTCAAGCTAATATCTACAAAAATGTGGAATTTTGTATTTTTTGCCAGAAGGCAGATCACGGATGCGTGTTTATTTGTTTTGTTTTTTCTCAGGGGTGATCGTATCGACCCAGTGGTTCTAGAATGTTGCGATCAAAACTATGAGAAAGCCAATTTAGCCAAAAAAATAAATATACAAATTTCGTTTTAATTATTCCTCTGCAGAGAGCCAAAATCAAAACATGCATTGATTCAAAAACATTCAGAAATTAAATTAAAAAAAAACAAGTTTTTTTTTAACTGAAAGTAAGGAGCGACATTAAAACTGAGAACGTATATGAAAGGGACTGCTTCCTCATCAACGTCCCGCTCTTTACGCTAAAGTTTTTTACTGTTTTAAAAAGTAGAGTTGAGAGAAAGAGTCAAACTTTAGCGTAAAGAGCGAGGCGTTGATCAGGAAACATCCTCTTTCATATAAGAAGTAATTTCTGTTCGTTTTAAGTTTTAATGTCGCTCCTTACTTTCAGTTAAAAAAACTTGTTTTTTTTTATTTAATGGTCTTTCAGCGACCATGACATCTAGAGCCTTTAGTGTATTAAATAAAAAAACAATTATTTTTAACTGAAAGCAAGGAGCGACAATAAAACTTAAAACGAACAGAAATTACTCCGTATATGAAAGGGGGTTTTCCTCCTCAACGCCCTGCTCTTTACCCTAAAGTTTGACTCTTTCTCTTAACTCTACTTTCTAAAACAGTAAGAAAATTTAGAGTAAAGAGCGGGGTTTTTAGGAGAAAACTATTCTTTTGATGTAACTATTGGTATCAAAATTCCATTTTTTAGAGTTTCGGTTACTATTGAGCCGAGTCGCTCCTTACTACAATTCGTTACCATGAACTGATTGATTAAATACAATAACAAGTTTTTTTCAACTGAAAGTAAGGAGCATCATAAAAAATTTAACAAGCAGAAATTATTCTGTATATGAAAGGGGCTGCTCCCTCCTCAACACCGCGCTTTTTACACTAAAGTTTTTTTTATTGTTTAAACGGTAGAGTTGTGAGAAAGAGTCAAACTTTAGCGTTAAAACATCTTTTGTCACTTAAAAAGAGGTTCAGACATGGTATTCCCGTAAAGGGGGAGATAACATTCCCCCTTTATGTAGTGACAAATCTTGTTAGTAATCAATTGGGAAATTGCATGATACACAATCCTTGCACCAGGGCTGTGGGGGTCATGACACAGTTATTAGACCTTTTGAACAAAATGGCTTTTCAAAATTTCTGTAAGCGTTGAGGAGAAGAGGTATTCAAAAAGGGCAAGGGGACTAGTTGCCCTCCACCTACTCTTCAACGCCCCCCTCAACATACCGTGGAAGTTTCAACTTAATACTCTCAGCCGTTCCTTAGATATTGCTGATACGCCTTTTTGACACCCAGCATGCACATAGTGTGTTCTGGTTGTGCTTGACACCCCTGTCAATGTATTCTTCAAGTTTCACCTTAACAGTGTCGTAATTTCGTTAAAATCCTGGAGGGGGCAAAGTTGGAGCCAATTTTTCCAAATCAAATGAAAATGACAATAAAACTAAAAAATAAGCAAGTGGTACCATAAAGGTACTCTATAGTACTATACAGGTAAATATGTACTAAATAGGTAAATATGTAAATATGTACAGGTAAATATGTACTAAAAAGTGGTCGGTTTCTGTTGACGCTTGAATTATGCAGGTTATCTTAGTTTTGACAAGATTTTAGGAGAAACTAAATTTCAGCTTGGGAGCAGTCTCGGGTCAGGGGGGGAACCAAGGTCTGGGAGGGGCAGTTGCCCCACCCCTTACCAAATTATGTCCCTGTACCTTAATTCCCATACCCTTTTTGGGGACCCAGAATCAGACATGGTCCTTTTTCCCAATAAAAAAAAACCTTTTATGTTAACAATATACAACCTGCAAAACTTACATCCCTTGTCTAGGGAGCTGTGATGGTGGGGGGGGGGGTTAATGTTAACCCTGGGGTACAGTTATTTGACCTCTGGAATATTTGGAACAAAATGACAATTTCAGAAATTTTAATCAGATTGCCTTAGGAATAAAGGGTGTGGGAGGGGCACTGGCTGCCCTCCGATCACTTTGACTCTTAAAAAGGGCACTAGAACCTTCAGGTTCAATCAAATGAGCCCCGTCCAAAGTTTACATGACCGCTTCTTCCGCATAATTTTGCTTATGGGGAAAATGATAATAATAATTACAAATACTACATTGAAGCCTTATGACTCTTTACGATGTATTGCTTCTAAAAATGTTAAAAGAAGAATAATTTTTCAATAACAATATCAAAAAAGGTATTTTTTTCAAAATATACGAGGGTGGAAGGGCAAGCTCTGCTGCCTTCTTCCAGCTGTTGCCACTGCCAAGAAATTCAGGGGAAAGATCTTCGGTCCATACATTTGGCCTATTTTTCCTTCTGTTTTGAACGCCACTTACGAAATTGTCACGAGTCTAAAATCAATTCTAGCGATTATAGGCTGATTTGGACCACATATTCTTTTCATGTAGTTTAACGGAGTCGATTAGTTACCCATTACATTCCTGTTGCAACTGCCATTGTTACGATGCAAATACTTAAACCTTTTCTAGCTGAGAAAGGCTTATCAACTCATAAAAATTTGAAGAATTCACCTATTATTATAAGCTAAACGACGTCACCAAATTAAAATTAAGTTTTCCATCTGCATAATACGGCTCAAATAGAACAGTGAAAAAAAAATCTCCTTTTTTATGTAAGCCTACATTCCTCGTTACGAATCGACCTTGACCATTTTATTTCTTGTAAGCCAAGACTATGATACCTGTCATCCGGCCTTGAGATGCCCTTTCTGCTATACTCGCCTTACAGGTGTCTTCACCCATAAGGTTTACTTAATGCGGAGAGAAAGCTAATTTTGGCTTAAAATGGGGTCATTCGTAATATTATAGAATAGGATGGAGAGAAAGTAATCAGAAAAGATATTATTTGGCATTTAAGATGCTGAAAACTTCTGAATGCTGCGGGATGTCTGACGAATCATTACTCTTATAGTAATGTTTTTTTTTTATATTTGAGGTGGGAGAAATGGCTAAAGTCGTATACATCGCTCCGACTTTACTGTCTCTCTTGAAAAGCGTCCGTTTCTATGTGGATTTGTATAAAAGCTATCCTTGTTGCGATTTTTTTTCCGTTTTGCAAGTTATATTAACTTGGGTTTAAAATACAATTATTAATATTCACATAATATTTCCGGTTTTGTAGCCTATATACTCGATCCTCCAGTACTGAAAACAAAACGAACAAACCCATCAAATTAACCCTGGCAGAAATAAAATATAATTAAGTTGAACCTAAACCAATTAAAAATTTGCCAGAATCGAAATTTTAGGCGCAGGTTTAAAATGGGTTAAAATTTGTTAGTTGTTCTTTCTGTTTTTTTTTGTGGGGGGGGGAACAAGCAAGTGGTACCTTAAAGGTACTTTATAGTACTAAAAAGGTAAATATTTATTGAAAAATTGATCTGTTTCTGTTGACGCTTGATTATGCAGGTTTCCAGTCACCGGATCAAAATTTTAAGACAGTCATTTTGTTCAGCATTGTCGAAAAATCTAATAGCTAGGTCTTTGAGGATGACTTAATCCCCCTAAGTCCTCGGGAGAAGGGCTGCAAGTTATGTACTTTGCCTATTTTTTTTACATGTAGTACTGGTTATTGGGAAGTATAGAGATGTTTTCAGGGGGATTTGTTCTGGTGGTGGGGGAGGGGGTCGGGGAGAAGGATTTAAGTGGGAGGATCTTAATATGGAGGAGTTTATCATGGGGAAAGATAATTTCCATGAAGGGAGCGCTGGATTTTCCAGCATTATTTAAAAAACAATGAGAAATTAAATTAAAAAATAAGTTTTTTCGACTGAAAGTAAGGAGCAACATTAAAACTTGAAACGAACAGAATATGATTATTACGTATATGAGGGCGTTTTTCCCTTCCTCAATACCTCACTCTTTGCGCTAAAGCATTTTTAGTAATTTCAAAAGAGCTATTTATTCTTATTAAACGGCCTTTGTGATTCAGGAGTCACTCTTAAAGAATTAGAAAAAAATTCGAAATTCGAAAAGAGCGAGGTACTGAAGAGGGAGCAAACCCCTTCATATATGTACTAAAAATATATGAATATAGAAGTTCGTTATGTAAGTTAATTCGTAAGTTACCTCTATTTATTACTAATAAAAATGCTCGCAAAATAAAATTAAAAGTTTTAGTGGGTTTTTTAAGTAACCAAAAAAATGGAGGACGATTAGGCCCCCTCCACGATCCTCTTTTTTCTCAAAGCCTTCCGATCAGTATTTTGAGGAGGCCATTTAGCCAAAAAAGTAAAATTGATATGCAAATTTCGTTTTAATAATTTAAATACGATGAGCCAAAATCAAAACGTGCATAAATTCAAAAAAGTTCAGAAATTAAATAAAAAAACAAGTTTGTTTTAACTGAAAGTAAGGAGTGACATTAAAACTTAAGACGAACAGAAATCTAATTCCTTGACATAAAAAAAAAACTAAGAAGGAAACGTGTTGAGAAAATAATTCTTGCTTCACCATATACTGGGAAATTGTGGTTTACATATTTTGAATACACTCCCACTACATTTACTTCCACCTAATGTGCAAATATTTAGCCCTGTTATATATTTTCTATATTATTATAGTCTAGATATATTTCTATGACGTGCAAAATTACATTGAAATAACACTGAACAGATAAATAATAAGATATGGAACAAATTATAAGATATAGAACAAATATATAATATTTATTATATATTTCTATGACGTGCAAAATTACATTGAAATAACACTGAACAGATAAATAATAAGATATGGAACAAAACAGAGTATCAAATTAAATTGAATTGCTAACTAGATTGGGACTTAAAACTAAATAATAACACGGCAATTGTCGATTTTAGATATCTCAGAAAATTATGATAGAGCAAGGAACGTGTTAAGCAGGGAGGAGGAACATGAATGCCTTACAGAATTTCTTAATTCAACTGAAATTACTGATTTTCCACCCTATTACTTAAAACTAAATAATAAAGCAATGATTATATCCATTTAAATGCTTCAGGGGGCATAGGCATTGGAACACATGATTTTGAATGGATCCGAACAGCTAAAGTAAAATACATGGAAAGAGTCTGAGGTAATCATACACAAAAATGAAATGCGCGAAAGACTTACTGCTAAAGGACATTTGACAACCAGTATCACAACGAATGGATTGAATCGCAAATGAAATCTGCTGTTAGAGAGAAGCAACAGTGAGAATTACAACAAGTTCCCGAAGAAAACAATACCCTTAAAATGAATTTTCTTTCATGCATTAGTAGGAAGGAGGAATTGAATTCACGCCGGTCTTTCTTAACTCTATTTTTATTCCTTATTTGACACCTCATGACTTAAAACAAAAAAATAACGATTTTTACACACTCCCTTTAAACGAACAACTATCTGGAACATTTTTTTGTTACAATTACATACCTTTTATGTATTTTTATTATGACATCAAGAAATATCTTCAGTTCATGAAAACTAGAATCAATATACACAAGCTTGTCGCTTGCCCGGGCAAGGCCTCAAAATCGCTTAAATCGTTTTTTTTAAGCTAGCATATTGACATTTATGGCCACAAAACGATTTAAATAGCTCACAAAGGGTGGTTGTATCGAACCTATGGTGAAGCCATGATCAAACAGTTCGTGGTAACGAACTGTAGTAAGGAGCGATCCGGCTCAATAGTAACCAAAACTCTAAAAAATTGAATTTCGATATCAATAGCTACATCAAAAGAATAGCATTTTAATGCTGATTTTAAATATATAAGTTTCATCAAGTTTAGTCTTAGCCATCAAAAGTTACGAGCCTGAGAAAATTTGCCTTATTTAGGAAAATAGGGGGAAACACCCCCTAAAAGTCGTAGGATCTTAACGAAAATGACACCATCAGATTCGGCGTATCAGAGAACCCTACTGTAGAAGTTTCAAGCTCCTATCTACAAAAATGTGGAATTTTGCATTTTTTGCCAGAAGACAAATCACGGGTGCGTGTTTTTTTTTTTTTTTTTTTTTTTTTTTTTTTTTTTTTTTTTTTTTTTTTTTTTTTTTTTTTTTTTTCCAGGGGTCATCGTATCGACCAAGTGGTCCTAGAATGTCGCAAGAGGGCTCATTCTAACGGAAATGAAAAGTTCTAGTGCCCTTTTTAAGTGACCAAAAAATTGGAGGACATCTAGGCCCCCTCCCACGCTCATTTTTTTCCCAAAGTCAACGGATTAAAATTTTGAGATATCCATTTTGTTTAGCATAGTCGAAAATCATAAGAACTATGTTTTTGGGGATGACTTACTCCCCCACAGTCCCTGGGGGAGGGGTTGCAAGTTACAAAGTTCAACCAGTGTTTACATATAATAATGGTTATTGGGAAGTCTACAGACGTTTTCAGGGTTTTTTTTTTGGTTTTGGGGTAGGGTTGTGGGAGGGGGCTATGTGGGAGAATCTTTCCTTGGAGAAATATGCCATGGGAGAAAAAAATTCAATGAAAAGGGCGCAGGACGAATCTGGTCACGTTAGAAAAAAACGTCAAATTAAGAGCTTAATATACAATGCTGGGTGTTCGGAGCCTCTCTATTATGGAGTATAATTTGAAAAGAACACAACTATACGAGCGATAAAACATATATACCACAACCATAACTCAACTAACGAAAGAACTGCTAAGAGATAGCACAACTATAAAGCGAAAACAGGTGAAAACTAACGGGAAAATAAACGAACTAAGAGGTGGAAGGGGCCCAGAGAAAAAATATAATCCTTTTTCAATTTTGAGCCTAACTTCCACAAAGGAGTAATAATGTCAGAAGCCCCGAAATACTGAATTATTTTCTTTTCAAACAGTTCGTGGTAAGGAACTGTAGTAAGGGGCGACCCGGCTCAATAGTAAACGAAACTCTAAAAAACGGAATTTTGATGCTAAAAGATACATCAAAAGAATCGAATTTTTACGCTGATTCTAAATATATAAGTTTCAATTAATTTAGTCTTTGTCATCAAAAGTTACGAGCCTGAGAAAATTTGCCCTATTTTGGAAAAAAAGGGGGAAACATCCCCTAAAAGTCATAGAATCTTAACGAAAATCACACTATCGCATTCGGTATATCAGAGAACTCTATAGCAAAAATTTCAAGCTCCTATCTAAAAAATGTGGAATTTTGTATTTTTTGCCAGAAGACAAATCACGGGTGCGTGTTTATTTGTTTGTTTTTTTTTTTGTTTTTTTTTCCCAGGGGTCATCTTATCGACCAAGTGGTCCTAGAATGTCGCGAGAGGGCTCATTCTAACGGAAATGAAAAGTTCTAGTGCCCTAGTTCTAGGCCTAGTAATTTCTGTTCGTTTTAAGTTTTAATGTCACTCCTTACTTTCAGTTAAAAAAACTAGTTTTTTTTTTTATTTAATATCAAGAAGAGACTCACATTGTCTGAAATGAGAAGACAAGCGACAATAAGAATTCATATTTACAAGCCTGCCGCCTAGCTGTGCCGGGGCCCGGTGGTAAAGCCATCGAGCCTCTGGCATTAAGTATGGTGGCTGATGTCAACCCCCTAAAAATATCCCCCATCCCCCCACTGAAAATACCGCCAGAGAAAATATCCCCCGGAAAATACCCCTGCAGAAAATACCATCCTCGGGAAATACCCCCGCGGAAAATACCCCCTGCGAAAAATATACCCCGGAGAATACCCTCCCCACGGAAAATACCCCATCGTAAAAAATAGCCCCCGGAAAATAATCCCTGGAAATTACCCTCTTGTGGAAAATTATCCCTACAGTAAATACCCCCATAAAATATTCCCCGTAAAACCCCCTGTAGACCCTCCGGAAAAATTCTACCCCCACGCTGCTGGTTGGTCTCCAATCATTCTTGACTCTAAAAAAAGGACTATAACTCTCAATTTGTGATCTGATGAGCACAATCTCAAGTTGCTGCGACCTTGAGGGGAAGTGTGGATGAGGAAGGGGTAGACCCCTCTTTTACGGAATAAGTTCTGCTCATTTTGGGGTTTAATGTTATTCTTTACTTTCATAAACAGCAGAGACCAGAAATATTCCCATAATTATTAAGTGGGTGGATGCTAATTTATCCACAAAACATGCTTTTTAAAGAAAAGTAAAGAGCTCCATAAGAAATAAATTCAAATGATTTTAAAAGTATAAAACTATGGAGTCTAGTAGAAAAAAAAACATAAAACAAAAAGATACTTCCATGAAAAGACTGTTAATAAAAAACAAAATAAATTAATTTAATTTTTTTTCCACAGATGAATTTTGTCATAGAAGAGTAAAGGGCACCATTAAGCAAAAAATGAGTAGAAATAAATATAAATACATTTTTAAGCATAAAATTTCAGACCAGTAAATCTCAGTTTGCTAATTTTCAAAAAAAAGGAAGAAAAATATGGAGTCGTTTTGGAGAAAAAAATCCATGCACACATAAACACACAATTATTGCTCAATCGTGGAACAGAGGAGGCAGATATGAAAGCACAAGGCAATATCAGAGAAGTAATCTAAAATATTGTGTTTCGATTTTGAAAAAAAATTCCAACTGATATGTGACAGATAGCAACCCCATGTAGTTTTGTAGCCTACGATCTTAATTTGTTTAAATTGGTGGAGAGCAGGGGTGCCGTTTGCATTGGGGAGGGAGGGCTCATACACAATTTTCAAAGGCTGTGCAAAGCCCTTCGGCTGGTATGCAATAATTTCTACTCTTCGTCAAGTATACATTAGCCATTTATTAACCAGTGAATGTTTGAGAAAGAAATTCTCTCACGGAACCTGGTAACACTAAGTGCCGACCCGGAAGTTCGCGTCAATGTTAATGTCGGTAAAATCTAATTGCCTCAAAACCTTGATAGTCATAATTGGTATTAATCCAGAAGGACTCAGAGAAATCGAAAGTGGTCGTTCTATATTTCTTGTGGCATTTGAGTTCAATATCGTAACAATGTATTAAATTCAAATTTAATGCGATTGCAATTCAGATTACATGGCCGCATGAAAAATACAATTGGCAACCAGCATAAAAGGGGAAATATGAGACCATTTCAAAAAATTAGGGGAAAGCAGATTCGCCAGGGATAAAAAGAGGAGAATAGTCTAAGATTACTCTCCTACTTTCACGCTGAATTCCAAGGCTTTAACAGTTATCCCCAAAATTTCGTATTTTTTCCCCTGTGTTTTCTCTTTTTTAACTTGACGTTTTGCTAGGGAATAGTAAATACTATCAACGCACCTGACCAGGAAAGGTAGCCTTTTGGCTAAAATTTCCTTTTTCCCCTGTGTTTTTTCCTTTTTAACTTGACGTTTTGCTAGGGAATAGTAAATACTGATCAACGCACTTGACCGGGAAAGGTAGTCTTTTGGCTAAAATTTCCTGTTTTTTCCCCTGTTTTTTTTTCTTTTTTAACTTAACGTTTTACTAGGGAATAGTAAATACTGATCAACGTACCTGACCAGGAAAGGTAGCCTTTTGGCTAAAATTTCCTGTTTTTACCCCTGTGTTTTTTCTTTTTTAGCTTGACGTTTTGCTAGGGAATACTAAATACTGATCAACGCACCTGGCCAGGAAAGGTAGTATTTGGCTAAAATTTCCTGTTTTTTCCCCTTTGTTTTTTCTTTTTCTTTTTTAACTTGATGTTTTGCTAGGGAATAGTAAATACTGATCAACGCACCTGACCGGGAAAGGTAGCCTTTTGGCTAAAATTTCCCGTTTTTCCCCTGTGTTTTTTCTTTTTTAACTTTACGTTTTGCTAGGGAATAGTAAATACTGATCAACGCACCTGACCGGGAAAGGTAGCCTTTTGGCTAAAATTTCCCGTTTTTCCCCTGTGTTTTTTCTTTTTTAACTTTACGTTTTGCTAGGGAATAGTAAATACTGATCAACGCACCTGACCGGGAAAGGTAGCGTTTTGGCTAAAATTTCCTGTTTTTTCCCCTGTGTTTTTATTTTCTTTTTTAACTTAATGTTTTGCTAGGGAATAGCAACTGCTGATCAACGCACGTGACCGGGAAAGGTAGCCTTTTGGCTAAAATTTCCTGTTTTTTCCCCTGTATTTTTTCTTTTTTAACTCGACGTTTTGCTAGGGAATAGTAAATACTGATCAACGCACCTGACCGGGAAAGGTAGCCTTTTGGCTAAAATTTTCTGTTTTTTCTCCTGTGTTTTCTCTTTTTTAACTTGACGTTTTGCTAGGGAATAGTAAATACTGACCAACGCACCTGGCCAGGAAAGGTAGCCTCTTGGCTAACATTTCCTGTTTTTTCCCCTGTGTTTTTTCTTTTTCAAATTGACGTTTTGCTAGGGAATAGTAAATACTGATCAACGCACCTGACCGGGAAAGGTAGCCTTTTGGCTAAAATTTCCTGTTTTTTCCCCTGTGTTTTTCTTTTTTAACTTGATATTTTGCTAGGGAATAGTAAATACTGATCAACGCACCTGACCGGGAAAGGTAGCCTTTTGGCTAAAATTTCCTGTTTTTTCCCCTGTGTTTTTTTTCTTTTTTAACTTGATGTTTTGCTAGGGAATAGTAAATACTGATCAACGAACCTGACTGGGAAAGGTAGCCTTTTGGCTAAAATTTCCTGTTTTTTCCCCTGTGTTTTTTTTTCTTTTTTAACTTGATGTTTTGCTAGGGAATAGTAAATACTGATCAACGAACCTGACTGGGAAAGGTAGCCTTTTGGCTAAAATTTCCAGTTTTTTCCCCTGTGTTTTTTCTTTTTTAACTTGACGTTTTGTTAGGGAATAGTAAATACTGATCAACACACCTGACCGGGAAAGGTAGCCTTTTGGCTAAAATTTCCTGTTTTTTCCCCTGTGTCTTTTTTCTTTTTTAACTTGATGTTTTGCTAGGGAATAGTAAATACTGATCAACGCACCTGACCCGGAACGGTAGCCTTTTGGCTATCCTGACATCTTTTATGATTTATATATTTCCCCCGTTGTTTATTCTTTTTTCTCACGCGGGTCTACTGTTTTACGCTGTTAAGTTTTAGAAATTGTGTCTCCCCCCAAATATATCCTACATTACGAGCATACTATCACCTCATATTGTTTCATCTGTGTTACAAATTCTTTTCTTAAGGCTTTGAACAGAAGCAAAGGTACTAACGCAAAACAGCAATTTTTTCCTCGAAGTGGGTCAAAAGCTATCAAGTGAAAATTCTGAGATTTCAAGTGAAGTTGAGGGATTTCAAGGTATTGAAGGTAAAGTTTTCAAGTGATGTTGATATTTGATGCATACATGGCCAGTCAATTTCAAATTATTAAAGACCCTGTTCTTCTGCCGAGCGGACGTGTATTCATCCTTAAAGCACGTAGTCCATTTGATATAAAAAATTCAATATTGGCATTTATTTGAAACTTCATTTAACCAAATTGATTCATTTGAGGCCAAATAAAATTACGCACAAAGGAATACAATTACGGATCAGCTATTTTATAGGAGAAGGGATGGACTTTGCGCGGGTGGGGGGGAGGTCTGCCTGAAGCCTCAAAAAGGGATTTTTTGTCCACAAATTTTCTAACTTTCAATGAGTCTTCACATACATAATTTGTAAACTCCCTTCATCCCCGGGAATTGTTTGAGACTATTCCCGTGATGTGGGTGCTGTGGGAAGATATCTCCCCTCTTATCGCACGAAAATGTTTTTTCATGTCCAACATAAAGATTACACTCACATGCTTATCAGTACAAAAAGGTGGGCAATATATACAACACCAGGAAATTTTCCGGGGGAGGGGTGAGTGCAAACATAAGCTTTGTTTTCATCTGAGTTTATGCGAGAAAATTTGCCATCTTGCCGTTTATTTAAATGTCATAATTTCCTCTTGTTCTTATTAGGGGGGGGGGGGTAGCGACCGCTGGCCCTACGCCCGCGTCCATAGGAGATATCCCTATGAAAAGGGTTTATACGAAGGCCTCGCCATAGAAGCTGTAATGTCGATGATCTTAAAATAAATTTTGATATTTCAGACCCCCCCCTGTCTCGTAACAAATACTTAGGGGTCTACTTTTTCAAGTATGATTTTCATCCTCGTAGCATTATCATACGAAAATCAAACTTGAATGTAAAGGTAGGAAGTTCAAAGAGGAGTTAATCTGGCAGAAGTTCGATGGTCACTAATTAAAACCCGGCACCAAGGCCATATCCAGAGGGTATGAACCCCCTCCCCTGGAAATATTTTTCCGATTCGTAAAAATGAAACAAAAATGAAGATAAACAAATTTTTGACGTTTTTTGAAGTTTTTTTTGTAAAACAGCAGTTTTTTCCTCGAAGTGGGTCAAAAAGCTATCAAGTGAAAATTCTGGGATTTCAACTGAAGCTGGGGGATTTCAAGGTATTGAAGATGAAGTTTTCAAGTGAAGTCGATATTTCAAGGCATACATGGTCAATCAATTTTGACCTTTGAATAACATCGAACTTCTCCCTAGAATCTAAGACAGAGTTTCTAAGGCCTAAAAAGCTCTCCAGTCCCATTTTGACTTAAACGGTGTATGAAAAATACTTCAGGTGAACTGAGTGAATATTCAGGATGTATATATATATATATCCTTGCCTCTCCTCTTCATTTTAGTGAACTGGTGCCCCTGAATATGTAGGCTACATATTGTTTTTTGGCTTTAGAACAAGCTTTTAGCTAGATAATTAAAATAAGAAGTTGTATAACACCCCAAAAAAATAATAACACCCCCAAAAATAATAACACCCCAAAAAACTATGACTCTGTTACTGAGCTTTGGTATTATTTTTTAACTTTTTTACTTTTGAAATGTGAGACGTTATGTGGATGGAGAGTTATGTCGGTTGGGACTTATCTCGGTAAGGAGTTGCGTCAGTGATGTGTCGATGGGGCTGTTGTCACCGGAGATTTGTGCCATAAGTGACGCATTCAAATAAAAGAGCAGATTAAAGCTGTGATAAAGGGGTTGTGAGGTTACATACAAGGCTGTATCTAAGGGAAGTTAGGGGATTTGACCTGGGGAGTTAGGGGATTGTGTCTGACTCATAAAAACATAACAAAAATGAACATAAACAAATTTTTGATGTGTTTTACAGTTTTTAACCCCCACCTCCAAAAAACAACCTAGGTACGTTTTTGGTTACGTATCCATTTAGTTTCATTTATTAGCTGATTTCTATTTGTTTAATCTTGAACCTTGGTTTTAAAGCTCAGTGAGAGATTCACTCAGCAATGGGTTGTATCAAGATGTTGCTGATTTGAATGTTTCACAGCGGTGGATTGTTCGGTAGTTTCCAGGTTTACGTATACAATGATGCCATAAGAATACCGTACACACCTAGTTTATTTGAGAGAATGAGTAGATTCAAGAAATGGTAACTTATGTTACCATTTACCTGCAATGGTACCTTGCACCATGGTGCCTTGCCAATAGAAAATGGTACCTTGATGTTGCTGAATTGGAAGTTTCTCATCGATGGATTGTTCGGTAGTTTCCAGGTTTACGTATACAATGATGCCATAAGAATACCGTACACACCTAGTTTATTTGAGAGGATGAGTAGATTCAAGAAATGGTAACTTATGTTACCATTTACCTGCAATGGTACCTTGCACCATGGTGCCTTGCCAATAGAAAATGGTACCTTGATGTTGCTGAATTGAAAGTTTCTCATCGATGGATTGTTCGGTAGTTTCCAGGTTTACGTGTACAATGATAATGATGCCATAAGAATACCATACACACCTAGGAATTTGTTTGAGAGGTTGAGTAGACTTAAGAAATGGTCAATTATACAGGTAATATAGAAAATTAGGATTGGGAATTTAACAGCCTGAACATCTGGAGGAGTAAACCCATACAACGAATGGTCTTGACCTTCAATATTCAAAAAAGCTGGAATGCTTAGGTTGTTTTTAGACCAGAACCCATACGATAAAAATCATTTAAAAAAATGATTTTCAGTATTTAAGGTGAGTGGGTGGGCGGTTAAATGAGGGATTGTAAGCCTCAAAGGCCGTTCCCGCTGGTGCTCTATCAAACAGTTCGTAGTAACGAACAGTAAATACGAAGTGGCCCGACTAAATAGTAACCGAAACTCTAAAAAATTACGTTGGGGGAACTAACGAGGGAGGAATTTTCATGCGAAAAGGGAATTTTCCACGAAGGGGTGCTGGATTTCCCAGCATTATTTAAAAAACGATCAGAAATTAAATAAAAAACAAGATTTTTCATCTGAAAGTAAGGAGCGACATTAAAACTTAAAACGAACAGGAATTATTTCGTATATGAGGGGTTCACCTCCTCGTCAATACCTTGCTGGAAGCACTTTTAAAAGAGCTATTTATTCTAATTAAACAGCTTTTTTGATTCAAGGGTAATTCTCAAGGAATTAAATTTTTTTAGAGCTTTAGCGTACAGAGTAAGGTGTATGGACGAGGGGGTGAGCCCCCTCATATACGTAATAATTTCTGTTTAAGTTTTAATGTTGCTCCGTACTTCCAGATGAAAAACTTATTTTTTCATTTAATCTCAATGAAAATCACCAGCAGATTCAGCGTATCAGAGAACTCTAGTGTGGAGTTTTGAAGCTCATATATGTATAAATGTGGATTTTTTTTTGCCAGAAGAATGATCACGGATCTTTTTTTTTGTTTCCAGGGGGTCATCGTATCGACCCAGTGGTACTAGAAAGTCGTGAGAGGGCCCATTCAAGCGGAAATTAAAATTTATAGCGTCCTTTTAAGTGTCCGAGAATTGGAGGGTAACAAGGCCCCCTCCCACGCTCACATTTTTTCCTAAGTCACCCGACTAAAATTTTAAGATAGCCATTTTTTTTAGCATAGTCGAAAAATTTAATAATTATATCTTTGAGGATGACTTAATCTCCCACAGTTTTTCGGGGAAAGGAATGAAAGTATGAACTTTGCCCATTGTTTACATATAGAATTGATTATTGGGAAGTATACAGACGTTTTCAGAGGGATTTTTTCCTGGTTTATGGGGGGAGGGTCAGGATTGGGGTTACGTGGGAGAATCTTTCCATGGAGGAATTTTACCTTCCATGGGAGAAGGGAATTTTCCATGAAGGGGTGCCGGATTTCCCAGCATTATCTATAAAAGATTAGAAATTAAATTAAAAAACCAGTTTTTTCAACTGAAAGTAAGGAACAACATTAAAACTTAAAACGAACAGAAATTATTACGTATATGACGGGGTAAACCTTCTCGTATTGACCCCATCGTCAATACTTCGTTCTTTACGCTGAAGTTTTATTAGTACTTTCAAAAGAGCTATTTATTTTAATTATACGGCCTTTGTGATTCAGTGGTGATTCTTAAAGAACTAGAACAGTATTCAAACTTACAAATTTTTCGAAATTTTTAAGGAGGGGAAGCTGCGATCTGAAAGTTCTTTAAGCTGCTACAATCTGAAGTTTTCAGGTTTACCAAATGGTGTAAAATAAAAGGAATTGAAATCGGCTCCCTTCCCTTGCTTTGATTCTGCTTTTATAAATGTTCTTACCCAAAAAGGTAAAAGGTTCTACAAAAATATTAAAATGACAAAAAATATTCCACAAAGAAAGTGTCATAAAAAGTTCTACGCTTCAATTAGCACGTAGCCGCTTTCATAAAGGCTACTGCTCAACGATTAGTTTAAAACCACTTTTTGAATTTATCTAAGCTGTGCGATCTCTGTCTCACGATTCTTTTTATATATCCTTTATTAGGAAAGTCGATAAGATGCTTCACAAGAGGTAGTTTTAGGGAGGATAGAGGAGACAATTTCTCCGGGTGCAGAAGTTTTAGGGTTGCAAAATTTCAAATAAATAATCTAACAGTTGTAATCATTTTGTGATTTTGAAATTCTGTTCTTATTATAATGAAGTGGAGGACGTAGATAATAATCTCTCAAAATCTATTAAATTCACTTATTAATGGTTTAAACTAACAAACAGAGTAACACTTCAAAAGTTTTCCTATAACACAGATTAAAAACTTCTTTAATGGCTAATTTAAAGAAGGCTTAAACATCCACTGTTTTATTAAAATGTATGTTTTGGGCCTCTGTTTTACGAAAACTAGTTAAATAAATTGTTACCCTTACCCCATTAGTTGAACTGATTATTATGCCCATTATCAATTAATATGGGGCACACACCCCCTCATTCCAATCTATTTCGTTGTCCAACACATACGGTATGTTTAGCACCCAAGACGAATGATGGAAAAATTTTTGAAAATTAAATTCAACGGTTAATCAAGCTACTTGACTCAAGGTATTTTGACTTTTGGTTAAAGTTTGTAAATATGCTCACAGATGCTCATAGAGGAGCAATATTCACTTGTCAGAGTAATATGCTGATTAAAAGGAATTACAGCTATTCTGCCAAGTATTTTTTTGAATTGAAACAATTCAATTCTTATTAGGTTTTTGGGCAATTTTTCTATACAGCAGCAACAGGGATGGAAATTGTTACAAGGATTGCGGGTGCATTAGGATTTACATTTTAGGAAACTTACGTGTTATATCGACCACACCTTGTTCTTGATCAGTAATAAAACCGGTTTGGGTCCACTTCGTGATAATCAGCTTAGCCTGATGAACATTAATTATGCAGATATATTTTAATTAAATACTTAATGTATAGAGATGGTTAGATTAGTTATTTAATGCATTCTTGGTGACCTGCTTTCCACAATTATCTTTTCTATTTTCCACAATTTTGCTTCTAAAGTATTATATTTTCATCAAATTCTGGCATATTTCGTTAGGATTAACCTAACTTCACTTCTTTGGCGTGGTCGCTATAACATGCAATTAACAGATTTAGAAAGGCATGGTATAGCCTTTCTAAAAGGTTTGGAACACTAATCTAACCGCGATGCTTACTGAATTACTAGGAAACCATATGAAGTTCATTATAAGAAGCACACTTTTTTTCTTACTATTTTCACTTATTAATTGATATCAGTACATAAGCAGATATGTAGTCATTTTGTTTTTGTTGTCTATCGTTTCTTTTTTTTACTATATTCATTTTTTCCCAATTCCTTTATTAATTGATTTTGCTATGTAAGCATATATGTCATTGTTTCGTTTTTGTTCTATATTATTTAATGTAATGTTTAGTCTCCACCATCACAGGCCAAAGAGCCTTTGTAGGGGTTCTAAAGCTTTGTAATTTTTCTTTCTTTTCTCTTAATAAACTGATTGATTGATTGGTTGATCATATGAAGTTCATTATAAGAAGCACACTTTTTTTTTACTATTTTCAATTATTAATTGATATCAGTACATAAGCAGATATGCCGTCATTTTGCTTTTGTTGTCTATCGTTTCCTTTTTTTTACTATATTCATTTTTTCCCAATTCCTTTATTAATTGATTTTGCTATGTAAGCATATATGTCATTGTTTTGTTTTTGTTCTATATTATTTAATGTAATGTTTAGTCTCCACCATCACAGGCCAAAGAGCCTTTGTAGGGGTTCTAAAGCTTTGTAATTTTTCTTTATTTTCTCTTAATAAACTAATTGATTGATTGGTTGATCATATGAAGTTCATTGAAGTTTATTAAAGGAAATACAACACTTCCAGTATGCATCCATTCACAAATAAAGTGGAGTGGTGCCCCAAATTGATGTATTGTATTTGAATCTGAATTGTTATATTTAGGCAAGTGAAATTTAGGCTATTATTATAGATACTTGTTTAGTAGCTTGAATATCCTACCCTTAATTTGATGCAAAGCCTGCCGCGCAAGGGAAATCTTCCCGAAGTCTAAAAACTGGATGGTTTCCAATCAGGTTGACCCAGACCCGATCCTTACGTCACCATTGGGCCTAGCCTACCCAGGTGTTGGGTCAGAGGTAACAACCCGGTGCTAAAAACTGCCTAGGGTACTGCTGTTATAATGAATAGTAGAAAAGGAGATGCACATAAACTGAAAGTGGTAGTGGTGGAACTAAAACCTAAAGTGAAGCAGGATTTCTAATATACAAGCACCATTAAGGTAATCTACTGTGGATACACATTTTGTGAGATCAATTGGATACCATAGGCTTATCTTCCCAAAAATTGTTATAAAAAGTGAAACCAAATTTCAAGACCTACAAAGAAACTTGACTGGGTGAGCTTTTCAACCTGTGCTCCTTCTAAAAAAAACCTCTAAAAGTAAAAGCAGCGACAGACGACGGTAAAAACGTTACCTGGATGATCTTTGAAATTTAATAACTTTCGACAAGTTACAAAACCGGTATAAAGCTTGTGGGTCAAAGAAAATCCTCGGTCGGGTATTGTATTAGTATCGAAAGTGCTTTTACACAAGCATATCAGAGAAGTTTAAGGTAATGGACTAATGAACAATTACCAGGTTTAAAGATTTCTTATGCTTGTTGGGAATACAGCACGTCCTTAAAAATATAGGTTTGATGTAATTTTTTTTAGCTCTACAGCGGAATTCTTATTCCAGAGTAACAATCTAGTTCAGGGCTTCTTGCGTAGTAAACACTATAATAATTTTGTTTACTTCACTCGGTTCAGAAAGACTCGATCTATTGCATTTTGCTATTCAGGTCAGTTCAACTGCATCTCAGGCTCTCCCTCTAACGCCTAGACATAGCCCTAGGCTGTCTCCTAAGCTTCGCTGATTCTTTTTCAGTTTGTATTATTTCCTTGTACTTATTTCTCATTGTCGATTTGTTCATACTCACTAATGAGTTAGCTAAGAATTAGACATATGTTTAGAAATCAGAATTTCATCCTGAATCCAAATACAACGTTCATTCGCGCCGAAAATTAACTTCGACACCCCCACCCCCATCTGCCTAATACGGAAATATATACCCTGAATTGTATATATGCACTGAATTCTTCGTAAGTCACTCTTTTCTTCAAATTGATTTAACAGTTTATAGTAATAATGTCAAATTTCATATATACAATTCAGAGTATAAATTCACACATTAGCAGGGATAGGGTTAAAGTTCATTTCTGACAAAAATGAATGTTATATTTGGATTCAGGATGAAAGACTGATTTTAGATGCATCTCTTTTTTTAGCTATTTCATGAGTGATTTAGTCGGCAAATTTACCATTTTTTTACTTTACTCCATTCAAAAACATTTTAGCTATTGCATATTCCGACTCGCTTCCAGTTTAACTCCATCTCAGACCCCCTCCCTCTAGCGCTTAGACATAGCCATAGGCTATCACCAAAGCTTCGCTGCTTTTTTCCGATTTACGTTATTCCTTTGTACTTATTTCTCATCGACTATTTGTTCATAACACAAATCTGACAAGAAAAACAAAATCAGCAAACATGTAGATTTAACCTAGGGCTAGGTATAAGCCTAGAATGGGGGCTATTGAGAAGGAAACATGTTAATAAAACAATTCTTACTTCATAATATTCAGAAAAATTATATTTAGCTCATTTTGAAGGGGCTTCTACTATACTTTACCCCCAAGCCCCCTCTTAATCTGCAAATATATAGCCAAAATTGTATATTTCGTATGTGTTTTTTTTTCTTTTCTTGATTTCGTCAGTGTTGACTCGATTTACAGATGCACGGGTTGAAACAAGAGCGACGCACGGGAAAATGCATGAGAAATATATAATTTTGGCTATATGTTCATACATACATTTTTTTGGGGGGAGAGGGTCGTTGATAAAGTATAGTGGAAACACCTTCGAAATGTGTTAACTAAAATTTTTGTGTTCATATTATGAAGTAACAATTGTTTTCTTAACATGTTTCCTTCTCAATACACCCGATTCTAGGCTTGTGCCTAGGACTATATCAAGACGTTGGATGGGTCGGGGGAAGAGAACACAGAAGTTCGCTAGTTTTGGGGATTTGCATTATTTTGTGCTTATTTCTCAGTTATAAAAGTATTCTACATATCACACTGGTAATCCGCATAAAAAATCGTATGTTGATTTTAAACAAAAGATATTTTTAGCAATGAACGGATTTGTGAAAGTTGCGCTTTGCGCGCTTTTCGTGTCATCGTGCCTTGCCGCGGAAGCTGATCCTGCAAAAAGAACAGTAGATAAAGTGGAAAAGAGGATATCTCCCGTATATCCAAAGAAACAAATTTCTAGAGACGGTGCACATCATCACCATGACCACCATGGACATCACGAGTAAGTGTTTTTGTTAGTATTTTATTAGTGTTTTTGCACTAAACAGCAAAACACATTTTAGAGTTCATTTTAACATCCTATTGGATGAAATTATGCAGATCCTCTGGCTATAGGCTAAATAAATACAAAAGTGGTATTAGGGGTTTCTTCTGAAGTTAATATGGACCCCCCTAAACATGGCAAAAAATTCCCTTTTCCACGTTTTTGAATTCTCTAGTAGGATAAAAGCTGTAATCGGCATATACACGGTAATTTCTTTTCGGGTAGGGGGGTAGGGAGGTAACCGAAAAACATAAATTCTACTATATAATCCGAAGGATAAGTGCCTATGAAGTTTGTAAGGATTGAGGGGAGCAAAGCCCTGTACGAGAGTACATCCATGGCTGCGTTTTTTCTATCTTTAAAATTTGTTCATTTTGGAGGGTGGAACGTCGAAGACCTGATTTAAAGCTTAAGTTAAGGTCAAACTCTCACTTCTACTTTTTACCTACTTTCAAGGCTTTAAAGATTCTTTGATGACTTATCAATAGAAAAATGGCGAAAAATCAAAAGTCCCTTAACTAGAGTTTCCCCACCCTTGAATTGGCATATATATATATATATATATATATATATATATATATATATATATATATATATATATATATATATATATATATATATATATATATATATATATATATATATATAAATATATATATATATATATATATATATATATATATATATATATATATATATATATATATATATATATATATATATATATATATAATCAGAAAATTGCCTCTTCTAAAAGTAAAAAAAAATAGGATTTTGTTATAGGTTTTTTGCATAAAAATTAATTTTTCCATAGCCAATCTGGACTAAGAAACTATGAAAAATACAAAATATAAAAGTTGTTAACTTAAAAAAAGTGAAGTTTTGTGTTTATGCAGTTTTCACGTTCGGTTACTGAATTAAGCCACTTCTTACACAATTAAGCCGAATTAACCAAATAAATTTTTAGTATTTTCTGTGTAGCCGAGAGTTGATTGTAAGAGAAAGACTATTACCTCTGATTAAGCTAATTTTAGCTTT